>NW_012117376.1:16571658-16586192 GCF_000951035.1 Colobus angolensis palliatus
TGAGATGGAGTTTCACTCTTGGTGCCCAGGCTGGAGTGCAATGGTGCGATCTCAGCTCACCACAACCTCCACCTCCCAGGTTCAAGTGATTCTCCTGCCTTAGCCTCCCGAGTAGCTGGGATTACAGGCATGCGCCACCATGCCCAGCTAATTTTGTATTTTTAGTAGAGACGGGGCTTCTCCATGTTGGTCAGGTTGTTCTCAAACTCTTGACCTCAGGTGATCCACCCGCCTCTGCCTCCCAAAGCGCTGGGATTATAGGCATGAGCCACTGCACCCAGCTGCCCTTTCAATTTCTATCCCAGCTTCTCAAACTCTGATGTCAACACAACTTACTAGGAGATCTTGTAAAAATGCAGATTCTGATTCAGTAAATCTGGGGTGACAACCAAGATTCTGCATCTCTTACAAATTCCCAGGGAATAGCAAGCCTATACCATGTATTTAACAATTAATCATGATTTGCCTAAAGGGAAACAAAGTACTCAGAGAGAGGACAAGAAGCACCTACTTTAGATAAGATGACCAGGAAGACCTCTTAGACATAAAGAATGAGAAGGAAACAGCCATGCAAAGAGCCAGTGTGACAAGACTGCCATGAGTACACGAGAAAGTGGTATTGGCAGGGGCCAGATCATGAAAGATTTTCTAGACCAAATTAAAGTGCTTGAATTTTATGCAAAGAGGGAACAATTTATTCATAAACTTAACAAATGTTTACCAAGTACCTACTATGTAGAAAAAAAGCATTTAATACAACGTTTAACAGCAAGGACTGAAGGCAGAGTGCCTGGTTTGATATATTGATTCTTCTATTTAAGTATGAGTGTGATATTGGGTAAGATAACTCTCTGGGCCTCAGTTGCTTTATACGTATAATGGTTGGAAGAATACCTACTTCACAGAGTTATCATCAATATAAATGAATTAATAGATGAAAAGCTCTTAAAATTATTGCCCAGCATGTGGTTAAGTGCTCAGTAAAACAGTATGTGCCACAGAACATATTCCTGACTTCATGGAGCTTCCACTGGTGGGAGGGAAAGGGGTTAAGGAATGCCAGAACAGGGTAACAGGATACCACTGAAGGGTTTTGATGGGTGAGGGTATATAAGGGCAAAATCTGATTTCCATTTAAGACAATAAATAACACTCTGCCATATGGAAAACAGGTCACAGGCATCAAACTGATAAAGAATTGAAGCTGGGTGGCCTCTTGTGGTAGTTGTGGTGAAATGTGCTCTGGATTAGGTAAAAGCAATGGACATGTAAAGAAAAGTGTGGATTAAATTGAATTGGGATAGCATAATCCTAAAGCCACGTGGATGGTGTGGATGTGGAAAGCGGGAGAAAGAAAGATATCAAGTAACTCCTACCTATCTGCTTTGAGCAACTGGGTCAAGGAAACCTCAAGATGGGAGTAAGGATAGGCCTATACTTTGCTGGAGGATGGAAAGGGAAATAAATCCCTTTAAGAGATACCACAGATCTATAACCCTGGCATTTACATCTTGAAAATACTTCTCGGGTATGGAGGGCTATAAACCAAAATTAACATTGTTTACCTCAGGACACATCTGGGGAGAGGTAGGCACAGGAGATTATTTTTATTTTTTTGAGACAAACTCTCGCTCAGCCGCCCAGGCTGGAGTACAGTGGTGCAATCACAGCTCACTGCAGCCTTGACCTCCCTGGGTTCAAGTGATTCTCCCACCTCAGCCTCCCAAGTACCTGGGACTACAGGCACGTACCACCATGCCTGGCTAATTTTTGTATTTTGTTGCCCAGGCTGGTCTCAAACCCCTGGGCTCAAGCGATCTGCCCACTTTGCCCTCCCAAAGTGCTGGGAGTACAGGCATGAGCTACCATGCCCAGTATGGGGGTATTAATTTTATATACTTGTGTCCTAGTTGTCTTTTTATAACAAGCATGTTTTTCTTTTCTATTCTTTGTAGATTTAAGAAAATTATATTTTAATGTTTTTACATGATAATCTCATTACTGTCTCTAATCAGTGCCAAAATGTTAAACTGCTTAAATATAATAGAACTTCTTTTGAATAAATGCTAAATGCAAAGTAATCATTCAAAAACTACTAGATGAAATAACAAAGGGAATTAATGTCACTTGAGTTCCTTTTGAGTACTTTTGTTACTTGCTTGAAGTATATGCTGAAGATGGAAACAAAGGCTTTAATCTGTAGGAAAATCAAATCTGAAATATCTCAGCCAGAACCACTTTTTAAAACAAACCATCAAATGTACAATGACCAGACTTTCCATCTAGGCACAACAGACCCATGATGAAAACGAGTTCTGCTTGTTCACATTCACTCATCAGAAGCCTAAAAGGAGGAACAAAGTCTATTATCTCTTCAGAATAACTAATAAACCATGTAATTTAAAATACTGACTGTCTGGAGGCAACATCTCTTCTTTTTACAGAGGGGCCATCCTTTTTCTTACAAATTCTTCATCAAAGACATATTCTTTAGTGGGGGAAAAAACCTGAATGACAACAAATGAAAGAAAGAAAGAAAAATGACCAAAGCTACAGTCCTTTTATCCTAGTCTGGATCTACCTTGATTGTATTCCCTGTAAGTATCAACTACAATAAATCAAAATGTCACCAAAACGGTCTGGAAACAAGTTAAAAGCTACTATTTATTGAGTAGTGTATTTTGCAGTTGACATGCACTATATAAAACTAGTTTTATGTATTTCACAATAACCATATGAAATTAAGGGTTGTTTTCCTCATGTTTCATATGAGTTTCAGATGAGGAAACTGAGGTTCAGAGAAGCTTAGTAATTTGTCATAGGTCATACAACTGAGGAGTGTCAAAACTGAGGTTTAAACTCCAAGGTCCATACTATCTACCAACCACTACGATAGTTTCTTGCACCAAAGCAAAGAAGGAGATGCTAGAATCTCACCTGTTTGATCTCAAGGTTCTTACAGAACAACCACCATCTCACTCATAGACATTACTATCAAGTAAGATAAATGACCTGAGCTACGACCCATAGAATGTAGGCCACAAATGTTTTAAATTTTCTAGCAGCCATATTAAAGACGCAAAAAGAGTACTTGCTTTGACAGCATAAATACTAAAATTGGGTCAATTCAAAATAGATTAGCATGGCCCCTGTACAAGAATGATGCACAAATTTGTGAAGCATTTCACATTTTTTTTTAAGTAAAAGAAACAAGTGTGATTAAATATTTTTATTTAACGCAATATATCTAAATTCATTTCAACACATAATCAATATAAAAAGTTATTACATTTTCTTTGTACTACATCTTTAAAATCTAGTGTATATTTCATAATTATAGTACATCTCAACTCAAACTAGACATACTTCAAACACTCAATAGGTAATGACTATTGTATTGACAGCACCCTTCTCAAGAAAAGGCCTCTGTGGGCACCAATGTCATCAAGACCAGGTACTAAGGATGATGTACCTGACTCATTAACTCAACATTCAAGCTCTCAGAAACTATTTTTTTTTTTTTTCTTTTTTCACTCTGTCACCCAGGCTGGAGTGCAGTGGCGTGATCTCACCTCACTGCAACATCTGCCCCCCAGGTTCAAGCGATTCTCCTGCCTCAGCCTCCTGAATAGCTGGAATTACAGGCACATGCCACCACGCCCGACTAATTTCTGTATTTTTAGTAGAAACGGGGTTTCACCAGGTTGGTCAGGCTGGTCTTGAACTGCTGACCTCGTGATCCGCCCACCTTGGCCTCCCAAAGTGCTAGGATTACAGGCGTGAGCCACCGTGCCTGGCCTGAAACTATTTATTCTTATTTCAAACAAATTTTAACGGTTTATCTGGTGTACTGAGCCACAACAAATTACAATAGAAAATTAATGGGCCGGGCCTCAGCTACTCAGGAGGCTGAGGCAGAAGAATGGCATGAACCCAGGTAACGGAGCTTGCAGCGAGCAGAGATAGCGTCACCACACTCCAGCCTGGGCGACAGAGCGAGACTCCGTCTCAAAAAAACAAATGAAAAGAAAAAGAAAATTAAAGGAAATGGGCTGTATCAACAGAGCTAAGTTGGCAAAGGAAGAAATACAAAATACACACACACGTGCACGTACGCACCAATCCACACATGCACATACACAAAGGAGATTTAGGTTCAAAAAGCGCAATAGCTGAGGCCATTTAGCAGAAAGACAAAAATAGTCTTACATGCCTCAATGGCTCCCGAGGCCATTGCAGCATTACTGAATTTATATTCAGAATGTTGACATTAATTGGCAGTTAAACCCAGCATTTTCAGGTTTTTTTGATATGGAGTTTTGCTCTTGTCCGTCAGGCTGGAGTGCAATGGCGTGATCTTGGCTCACTGCAATCTCCGCCTCCCGGGTTCAAGCGATTCTCCTGCCTCAGCCTCCTGAGGAGCTGGGACTACAGGCGCCCACCACCACGCCTGGCTAATTTTTTTGTATTTTTAGTAGGGACAAGGTTTCACTGTGTTAGCCAGGATGGTCTCGATCTCCTGACCTTGTGATCCACCTGCCTCAGCCTCCCAAAGTGCTGGGATTACAGGCGTGAGCCATCTCGTCTGGCGAAACCCAGCATTTTCAAAAGTGAAGGAAGCATTAATATATTTTAGAAATATTTTCATTTAAAATAAATTTCAGAACTGTGTATTATTTTTGCAATTTTTCTATAAATCTAAAACTATTCTATTGGTTTCTGTTTTTAAAAAAAATAAATTTGAGGCCTCTAGTAAGACCAGGCAGTTCCTCCTATAGAATCAACTCTGCCTGTCATAACAGCTATAACTTCCAGACAAAAACAACCACCTGAAGGCACTGGACAGTGACAGAAGCAGGCAAATATTGGAAGGGAGTTGGCAATTGGAGGAAGGGAACTGCACTGGACAAGTTTCCCCAGTTTGTATCTTTTAGCCTTGCACCATGCACGGCAGCTAAAAGCCCAATGGAAAATTCACAGTCCTGCTGACTTTAAAAACCAAAAAACAGTCTAGAGCAACCATCACCATTGGAAAGAAAATAAAAAAAGAGAGAGATGGAGAACCAGCAAGGGGGGGCCCTAAAATCTGCATAAATCTGTCTAAATCTCTAGCTGATCCGTGAAACACACATGCACAAAGCAGGGTCCACGTAGGCCAGCTAAGAGAACTGAACTGAAATATAAACTGCCACCTACTACGGGGGGACAGTTTTGCAGCTTGAATTCAGCTAAGTTAATCAATCGCCTGCTTTAGAAAAGAAAATCAATGCTCTTAAGAGTGGCATAACAAAATTTATATATATAAATTATCATTTATCATTTGTAATATTCAAAATACAATCCAAAATTACTCCCCATAAGAAGAAACGGAAAAGCCTGACCCATTCTCAAGGAAAAAAAAAAAAAGTAATCAAGAAGACTACCCTAAGATGACCCAGATTCTACAGTTTGCAGTCAAGGATTTTAAAGCAGTTATGGTAACTATGTTCAAATACCAAAAGAAAAATATGCTCATAATAAAGGATGATAGGAAATCTCAGTAGGGAAAAAAATCACACACAAAAACGTTAATTCTAGAACTAAAAACTACAATATCTGAATTATTTTTTCAAATTACTAGATTGGCTTAACAGTAAAGAAAAGAAAGAAACAGAGAGAGGGAGGGAGGGATGGAGGCAGGGAGGGAGGGGAAAGAAAAGGGTCTGTGAACATGAAGACAGAACCAAGAAATTATTCAATTTGAAGAACACAAAAAAGAAGCCTCAAAGACCTATGGGAAAATATTAAAACGTTCATATTTTAGAGTTCCAGAAGGAGATAATGAAGAAAACAAATATTTCAAGAAATAATGGCCAAAATTTTCCCAAATAAAGACGAATTTACAGATTCAAGTTTCACGAACATCAAGGAGATTCAATATAAACAACGCCATACCTAAGTATATCATAACTGAAATAACGAAAAGCAAAAAAAAAAAGAAAGAAAGAAAGAAAATCTTCACAGTAGCTAGAAAAAAAACAACACACGGCATACAAAGGAATAATAATTTGAATGTTGAATCCTCATTTGGAGTAATGGAGGCCAGAAAACATGGAACGCCTTTTTTTTTTTTTTTTTTGAGATGGAGTCCTGCTCCACCCAGGCTAGAGTACAGTGGCATGATCTCGGCTCACTGCAACCTCTGCCTCCCGGGTTCAAGAGATTCTTCCACCTCAGCCGCCCCAGTAGCTGGGGTTACAGGCATGCGCCACCATGCCCAGCTAATTTTTCTATTTTGAATAGAGTCAGGGTTTCACTATGCTGGCCAGGCTGGTCTTGAATTCCTGACATCAGGTGATCCACCCACCTTGGCCTCTCAATGTGCTGTGATTATAGGCATCAGCTACCGCCCTCGGGCATTTTTTCTTTTTTTTTTTTTAGACAGGGTCTCCTTCTGTCGCCCAAGCTGGAGCGCAGCTCTCACTGCAGCCTCGATCTCCAGGGATCAATCCATCCTCCCACCTCAGCCTCCCAAGTAGCTGGGACAACAGGCACTTGCCACTATGTCCAGCTATTTTTTCTATTTTTTGTAGAGACAGGTCTCACTAGGTTGCCCAAGAGGGTCTCCAACTCCTGGGCTCAAGTGATCTCCCACTTCAGCCTCCCAAAGTGCTGACATTACAGGCATAAACCACCATGCCCAGTCAAGAACATTTTTTTAAATGCTGAAAGAATGGCCAGGCAAGGTAGCTCATGCCTGTAATCCTAGCACTTTGGGAGGCCAAGGCGGGCGGACTGCCTGAGCTCAGGAGTTCAAGACTAGCCTGGGCAACAACCAAAAAATTAGCCGGGCGTAGTGGTGTGCACCTGTAGTCCCAGCTACTCAGGAGGCTGAGGCAGGAGAATCGCTTGAACCCAGGAGGCGGAGGTTGCAGTGAGCCAAGATCGCGCCATTGCACTCCAGCCTGGGCAACAGAGCAAGACTCTGTCTCAAAAAAAAAAAAAAAAAAATTGCTGAAAGAATAACAACAATAAAAATCAACTCAAAATTCTATTTCCAGCAAAACTATCTTTAAAGAATGGAAGAGAAGTAAAGGCATTTTCAGATAAAACTATTTAGAATGTGAAAGTTTGGCATTAAATGACTTAATTTCAGAAACACGGAACACTAATTTGTGTTTATTATATTAAGCCATGATTACTTTATTTAAAAAAGAAGTTACTTAGCTAGGTGCAGCGGCTCACACCTGTAATCCTAGCACTTTGGGAGGCCAAGGCGGGCGGACTGCCTGAGCTCAGGAGTTTGAGACCAGCCTAGGCAACACAGTGAAATCCCATCTCTACTAAAAACACAAAAGAAATTAGCCAGGCATGGCAGTGTGCGCCTGTAGTGCCAGCTACTTGGGAGGCTGAGGCAGGAGAATTGCTTGAACCCGAGAGGCAGAGGTTGCAGTGAGCCGAGATCACACCACTGCACTCCAGCCTGGGCCACAGAGCGAGACGCCATTTCCACAAAAAATATTAAAATTAAAATTAAAAAAATAAAAATAAAAAAGAAACATGTTCCTTTATAATTAGTTATTCTCACTTTGGTTACATCAAAAAAAGTCCATCTCTGGCTGGGTGCAATGGCTCACACCTGTAATCCCAACACTTTGGGAAGCCAAGGTGGGAGGATCACTTGAAGCTGGGAGTTTTGAGACCAGCCTAGACAACACAGTGAGACCCCGTCTCTACGAAAAAACAAAAAAATTAGCCAGATGTGGTAACATACACCTTCAGTCCTAGCTACTCAGAAGGCTTAGGCTGGAGGATCCCTTGAACCCAGGAGGTCAAGGATGTAGTAAGCTATGATCTCACCACTGCACTCTAGCCTGGATGACAAAGTGAGGCCTGGTCAAAAAAAAAAATGCATCTCAAACTTTTTCGTTGTCTAGCCCTCATTTTAAAAAAATATCTGCTAACTGAAGATAAATTCACTAACTGCCAGGGTCTTCCTTTGTTTATCAACTAAAGACAAGTGTGTTGGGGAATGGGTGAAATTCTTCTGCAAGTCAAAATGCAGCAACCCACTTTCCTTAAGGGTAGTTTTAAAATACACATTATACTGTAGTATAGACTAGATTCAGAAAGAATCCCAACAGTACAAGAAAACAATGAAATGTTCAAGAAATTAATACTCTTCTTCCCCATCTGTGCTTAAGACAGCTACCTAAATTTAGTGGGTGAGAGCTATTTCTGTTCATCAAGTTCTCAGACCAATTTTAACTACACATTCCACCAAGAGTTCAGTAGTAGAGTCAAAAATCCAATTTTTCCCTTTGTAAAAAACCTAAGTTCTGCAGAAAGTTTTTCTTTTTAAGAGATTACATTCCAGGTGAAGTGTGAAAAAAAAAAAAAAAGATTACAGTTTAAGTAAACAAAAGGAAAATAAAGAAAGAATTCAGAGAGTAAATGAGATATGTGGGGGACTTTTAAAACAGAATTACTTGACATGCACAGAAAATCGGCTGTAAGGATATATATCACAATATTGCTTAATAGCCAAATTTCAGACCTCTAAATGACTAAGAACAATGGATTGATGAAGATGACAATAAACAATGAAAAACTCCAATCATGAAAATGCTATAGAATATTTCATTAACACTATAAATTAGCTCTCAATAAACATGAGTAAATTAATGAATCTTCCTCAGATGTTTTAATTTTGGATTATGTATTTTTAAATGTTCATTAAAATATATTACAAAATCGGCCAGACACTGTGGCTCACACCTGTAATCCCAGCACTTTGGGAGGCCAAGGTCAGGTGGATCACGAGGTCAGGGGTTCGCAACCAGCCTGGCCAAGATGGTGAAACCCTGTCTCTACTAATAATACAAAAATTAGCCAGATGCGGTGGTGTGGGCCTGTAATCCCAGCTACTCGGGAGGCTGAAGCAGGAGAATCGCTTGAATCCAGGAGGCAGAGGCTGCAGTGAACCCAGACTGTGCCACTGCACTCTAGCCTGGGCGAAAGAGCAAGACTCCGTCTCTCTCTATATATGTATTACAAAATCAGTTTCTGTAAAAATTATATATTCAACACTGTATTTCAGCTGTGAAAGTTAACATTCAGAATTCTTGTCTATCTTCTTGGCTGGCCTAAAACTTCAAATATCTGAATAGTATAACAGAGCAGGATGTTTCTTACTTAAATATTTTACTTCCGATTTCAATGCACAGGTTCCTCAAATATGAAGAAGGAAAATTCTATAAATTTGACTGGCTTTAAAAAAAAAACAAGAAGAAGAAAGGTTCTGTGTCTGCTTTATTTTAGACACAACAAACAAAATCTTTCCTTAAACTTTCTTTCAGGAGTTAATTTGGGAAATAACACATATTCTTTCCGGTCAAAGAATTCACTCCTGAAATATGTTTTCTTTCTTTGGCAAACTGCCTCCATTATCATGAAGAATTTGTATTGGCTCTATTTTTATTTGTTATCTAATAATTGCTTCTAATTATAAGAATTTAATTCTCTGGCTCTGATGTTGGAATCTCGGGTCTCAACTTTCTGCGTAGGCCTAAGCTTAAGCCAAGCCTAAGGCTACCTTGGCATATAAAATAATACAAACTAGACTGAACGTCACCTCAAAGAAACACACCCACTTTACAGATGAGATAGCAGATCAATTAGGATACACAGAGGACTTGATCCTGGCCTTCCAGTTACATAATTTTAATATTCTAGTTCTCTAAACCAATCTGTTAAGTTTAGACCAATAGCTATATAGTGAGCAGCTAGTTACAAAACCCAAATTACGTGTCTCAAGTTCAATAACTGAATGCTATTTTTATCTCTGGTATTTTACTATGAGGTAATATAGAACACAATAACAGAAAATACTTAATATATTCTCTCTTACATGCTTATATTCCCATACTATGCATACCAATTTGCCCAAAAACACTAATAAATGCTTACTGAATTAATGAATTATCTCCTATATATAATGGTTTGCGGTAGGGGGTAGATACAAAAGACGAAGAAAATAGTCTCTTTGTCTTTGGAAGAACATAATTTTTTAATTTAAAATATAAAAAGAAGAAAAAAGAAAATAATCCCTTATCCCTGATCTCTGGGAATTTACATTCTAACCTGGAACAAAAATGTAATCAAAGGTGATTCAGATGAGTGGCAGAATACGAAAATGCATTAACTGCCCCAAACAGTAGGCAAGAGTAGTTCTGCTAAGGGAACGACAAGGTCAGAGAAGGATTCAGAACAGATTTCAACTTAGGCTTGGAGAACATTTAGTTTCATGAACTGACCCCTAAAACCCCGAAATATGTTAAGCTAAACTTTTTACAGAATTAGTTGTATTCCAAAGTATTTATGGTAAGATACGCCATAGATGTGTGTATACAGTTCTTCTCTTCAGAAGCATAGCAGTTCGTAAGGGCTTGAGTGTTTAGGCATGCTTGCAAAGGGCTCTAAGAAGGAGCACAGGAGTTGGAAACAATTATTGTAAGAATGCTTTAAGGGACTTTTCAAAGTCCTTATTTGAGAAGGACATGTGCTGTGACCAGAAACAGATTTACTCCATCATTCCATTCTACTACAGTCTCTCTAACCAGCCAATCAGAAGAACTCCTATTACCATTTAGCCACATTGAGATCTGCTTTAATGGTTAAAAATGGAATAAAGCAAGAAAATACTAAGTAAAACAGATGTTTCTTACAATTTACAAAGATGAGTCCAGCCTCACAGTAAAAATATGTGACAAAGTCTCAAGGATAAAACCAACTCAAAAAACAAAAAAAGAAGAAGAATTGGTGTGAGGAAAATGACAAGGTCAAGAAATTAAAGAAGCTAATTTATTTATAACCTCCTCTCAAAGGGAGGCATAAGTAGCTATGCTTCACATACAAAGCCACTTTTTAAAAATTTGTGTGCTTGTTTTACAGAAAGATTCCTTATAATTTTTTTATTCTTTTTTTAAAGAGGCAAAGGCAGGCAGACTATAGGACGAATCAGTTTGGTAAGTGAGCCAAAAGTAAGGAGGGAAAAAACAGATCCGAAAGCACTGGCTGATCTCATTAGCTTTGCTTAAGAAACTTTATAGATGTGACTTCACTCCTGGATTACACGTCTATATTTAGTTTATACCTAATATGGATAAAGTCTTGAACCAACAGCCATTTCCTCTCTCCACAAAAAGAAACTTCCTTGCCTTTTTTTTTTTTTTCTATCAACAATGCAAAGTATAGACTCCTCTGAGGAGGGAGGAAGGGAGAAAGGGAGGGGGCAGAAAGAAAAGAACTCAGAAAAATAATCAACAAATTAGTATATGATTTTTATTAAACTTGAATCATTTAGACATTTCTCAATTGGAAAACAATCCTAAAATCAAAATATGTGAGGTCAAGCACAGTGGCTCATGCCTGTAATGGGAGGCCAAAGTGGGAGGATAACTTGAGCTCAGGAGTTCAAGACCATCTTAGGTGACACAGTGAGACCTCATCTCCACAAAAAATTAATTTTAAAAAAATTAGCTGGGCATGGTGGCACTGAAAGTCCTCGCTACTACTCAGGGGCCTAAAGGAGGAGGATCACTTGAGTCCAGGAGGTCAAGGTGGCAGTGACCTGTGATGGCACCACTGTACTCCATCCTGGGCAACGGTGAAACCCTGTCTCAAAAAAATAATAATAATAAAAATTTTTTTTAAATGACATTCAAGTCAGGTTCCTTAACGAGTTTATAAATAAACCCTCTAAAGTACTTTATAAAATACTAATTAACCAGGCCCCCAAAATGCAAAGAGGTGAGGTAATGGAAATTTTAGTTTCCTTTCAAATTTTACCAAGAGAACTGAAAGCAACCAAACTCATCTACTGAACCATCTAGGCTCACTAGTTGTTAGTATGTTTTAGAAATATCCTAAAATACACTCTGAATTTTTTTTTCAGGGTGACTGAAAACAGAACATAAGAAACTGTTAGGAAAACATTCAAGTTTCAAATAAATAGAGAAAAAGAACATAAAGTTCTTGATTCAAGTTCTGAAATCCCAAAGACGTTAGTACAAATCCCAGTACTGCCACTTACTGGCCCTGCAACCATACCCAAACAATGATCTCTCTAATTCTCATGTGTTAAACAGTACTGATAGCACCTATTTCAAAGTTTGTATGAGGATTAAATTAGCTAACACACATAAAAGGCTGGCACACTGTGCCTGGCCCCATAGTAAGCACCCAATGCTATCTATTATCTCATGACCATTATTCTGGCTTTATTGGGAAACAAAAACTTACTGATCATTTATTATGTATCTGTTTATTCTGTATAGTGATAAATTAAGTAGCTTCAGAAAAGTTATAACATTATTATAAAATGAAAATTTTAAAGTCACTTCATGATTCTTACATTATATTTTTTTGTTTGTTTTCTTTTGTTTTGACACAGGGTCTCACTCTGCCACCCAGGCTGGAGTGGAGTGGTGCAATCACAGTGGCTCACTACAGCCTCAATCTCCCAGGCTCAGGCAATCCTCCTGCTTCAGCCCCCCAGTAGCTGAGACTACAGGCATGTGCCACCATGCCCAGCTATTTTTGCTTTAATTATCATTTATAGAGATTATATCTACAAATTACAGACATGCTAAAGTCTTTTTTGTTTTTTTTTTTTGAGATGGAGTCTCACTCTGTTGCCCAGGCTGGAGTGCAGTGGCACGATCTTGGCTCACTACAACCTCTGCCTCCCTGGTTCAAGTGATTCTTCTGCCTTAGCCTTCCGAGTAGCTGGGACTACAGGTACATGCCACCATGCCTGCTAATTTTTGTATTATCAGTAGAGACGGGGTTTCACCAACTTGGCCAGGCTGGTCTCAAACTCCTGACCACCTTCCTCAGTCTCCCAAAGTGCTGGGATTACAGGCGTGAGCCACCGCGCCCAGCTGACATGCTAATGTTTTAAGCTTTATTATCCCATTGTGGTATAAAGTGAAAAATTCTAAAAACAACAATAATCTTAGAGTCTAGAAAAATTAGGAGACTTCATTTTTACTCCTTAAAAATTACTAAATATAAAACCTGTAGATCTACACCATCTCAACTTCTTCCAGACAAATTAAATAAAAAGAGCTTAATCTCTTCCTCTCTAGATGTGTTAAAAATATAAGCACATCTACATTTCCTTTAAAGAAAGCATTAAAGGCTAGTTAATATATGACCTGTTCAATTGTAAAGATAAATACCACAACAATCAAGAAATAGTGAAATGTGGTAGAACAGGAAGACAAAATCCATAATTGAAAAATACTTTTACTTTGGGAGGCCACTGCAAGGGGACTACTTGAGCTCAGGACTTTGGGACCAGCCTGGGCAACATGGCAAGATCCCCATATCTTAAAAAAATAAAAATTTTGGCTGGGCGCGGTGGCTCATGCCTGTAATCCCAACACTTTGGGAGGCCAAGGAGGGCGGATCACCTCATGTCGGGAGTTCGAGACCAGGCTGACCAACATGCAGAAACCCCATCTCTACTAAAAATACAAAAATTAGCCGAGCATGGTGGTGCATGCCTGTAATCCCAGCTACTCGGGAGGCTGAGGCAGGAAAATTGCTATATATAGTTTTTTAAATTAAATTTAAATTTTTTAAATTAAAATTATATTATTTTATTTAAATTATACATACTTTTTTAATTAACAAATTTGTAATTAAGAGTACTTCTACAGAACCAATAAGATCCTATGTCATAAATTATTCCTCTTCTTTTATGCTTTCACATTAAAAAAAAAAGAGAGAGAAAAAAAAGAGAAACATTCTCACTAGCAATAGACTCTCAGCTTTAGCTACAAGTCCAGAAAGAGCTGCTGAGGCCAATGGACTAAGATGGCAGAGTCCAATCTGACTGTCCTTTAGTTACCTAGTAAGTGTCAACAGGATCAGGGTTCACTAAAGTTAATTCAGGAGCAAATTCAAGCTTAACCTTGAACTTTTTTTGTACTAACTCTGCTCTTTTGATAAAGAATGAAAAGTTCCCACCTGGTTGTAGCGGCAGTCTGGCAGATGCTTCTAATCCTGGAGGTTGAAACCACATATGGTATATTGGAATATATAAACTAACCATAGGCCAAGCCAACATGGTCTTAATTCTGCATTCCTAAAGGCAAAATAGTAAGCAAACAAGGCTTACTATGAGTCAGACTCTAAGGGCTTTTCTTATATTAACTCTTATAATCTTTACAAAAGCCCAAGAAGATTATCCCAGTGGGGACACCTAGCAACTAGCGAAGGGTAGAACTAGGATTCAAACATAGGCCACCTGGCTTGGGAGTCCACACTCTTAGCCACTCCATCAAGCTTGTCCAACCTGAGGTCCGTGGGCCACATGTGGCCCAGGACCACTTTGAATGAAGCGCAACACAAATCCATAAACTTTCTTAAAACATTATAAGGTCTTTTTGCTTTTTTTTGGCTCATCAGCTATTGTTAGTGTATTTTTTTGTGTGGCCCAAGACAATTCTTCTTCCAGTGTGGCCCAGGGAAGCCAAAAGATTGGA
>NW_012117376.1:16586537-16606561 GCF_000951035.1 Colobus angolensis palliatus
CAGCCTGGGCGACAGAGCGAGACTCCTTCTCAAAAAAAAAAAGAAAGAAAGAAAGAAAAAGAAAAAACCAGTTTGTGAAACATAGCAAGACCTGGTCTCTAAAAAAAAGAAAAAAAAGGCGCAATGGCTCATGCCTATAATCCTAACACTCTGGGAGGCTGAGACAAGCGGATCATTTGAAGTCAGGATTTCAAAACCAGCCTGGCCAACATGGTGAAACCCTGTCTCTATTAAAAATATAGGCTGGGCGTGGTGGGTCACACCTGTAATCCCAGCACTTTGGGAGGCCAACGCGGGTGGAACAGAAGGTCAAGAGATCAAGACTATCCTGGCCAACATGGTGTATCCCTGTCTCCACTAAATATACAAAAATTAGCTGGGCGTGGTGGCGCGTCTATAGTCCCAACTACTCGGGAAGCTGAGGCAGGAGAATAGCTTGAACCCGGGAGGTGGAGGCTTCAGCGAGCCGAGATCAGCCCTGCACTCCATCCTGGCAACACAGCAAGACTGCATCGCAAAAGGAAAAAAAATTGTTTTAAATTAAAAACAAATATTGGGAGCGCCTTTGTTCCTTCCGGCCTGCCCGGGCGGGTGGCCAGCGGCTGGGACCCAGGCCCGGCCGCTGCCCAGGTGCGGCAGGTAGGCTCGGTGGCCAGGCAGCTCCGTTTGGGGCGGCTTCCCAGGGCCGGCGGGGTCCCTCTCCCTGAGGAGCTCCGGCTCCTCAGTGGCGGGACCGGCCCGGGCCAACGCTGCGCCCAACAATTCGGTTGCCGGCCGGGGGCCCCAGGCTTGTGGCCACCCGCCTCTGGCTGGAGGGCT
The DNA here is from genome assembly GCF_000951035.1 of Colobus angolensis palliatus. NCBI lineage: Eukaryota > Metazoa > Chordata > Mammalia > Primates > Cercopithecidae > Colobus > Colobus angolensis. The sequence continues at coordinate 16,587,357 of NW_012117376.1, forward strand.
GAATTGAGTCAAAAGCCCGCGTCGTGCTGGAAGGAAGAAACCATCAGCCTGGGAACGCTTTCGGCGAGCTACTGTCAGGGGAAATGGGGACAGGGAAGTGGGCAGGCGGGGAGAGTGGAGCCGCAGATCTCCCCTGGCCGGGAGGTCGTGGCCTGTTTCCTTTGACTCTGCCTAATTTCATTGTGAATCCTGATGTGACAGAGGCAACTGCTTGTTTGGATACCATATAGTCCAGATTCCAGCTTACACTGGAATATTTACTGACCCTTTGATAGAAGATCAACACCTGAAACATCTGTGAAGTCTTTTTAGCATCCTGTCCATGGCCTACTATACAGTTTACTTCTATTGTGTCATTTTATGAGCTGACTTGGAATATATCTTCAGATTTTCCCTGCCTTTACACATGAAAACGGTTTTGATACAGCTTTTTCATTAGAGAATGACAGCTTTTCCAGGCCATGGTGTCTGTGTCTGACTCCTTGCCTTTCATTTTACCCAATACTAGCTTAAAACATCCTCCCTGACTCCGGTACTTTTTTGCCTCCTCTCCTTCCTTCCTCCCCACCTCTTTTTTCCCCCCTCCTGCGACTTTGGATCTCTGTCCTTGGAGTCCCTAAATCTTTTTTGTGGATGAAAGACTACACCCAAAGGACACAGACTGATAAGGTCACTTCTGCCCACTGTCTCGTACTACTGAGAGCAAGAAGAAGAAGGAGGGAAAACTGAAATGGAAGGTTTGAAAAAGAGTATGTTAGTAAAGGAAGCAAGAACAGTGCTAACAAAATGTAGCAAAACAGAAATGACTGCAAACTTCTGGCAGTGAAGCAAATTCTCATCCATCTTGGGTTGCTTCTCTTGACCCTGCCCACCTGCTCCCCTGCCCTCCCCTCCTGATGAGAACTGCAGGAAAACCTGTGCCCATGCCAGGGCGAAAAGGCAGGTGAGGAACACAGGGATGGGGCTGGGACTGATAAGCTACTCTAAGCTGCTACAGGGTCTGGAGTTTGTTGACATTACATGGTTAACTCAGTTAAAAAAAATTTTATATATATATATATATATATATTAGCTGGGCGTGATGGTGGGCACCTGTAATCCCAGCTACTTGGGGGGCTGAGGCAGGAGAACTGCTTGAACCCAGAAGGTGGAGGCTGCAGTGAGCCGAGATGGTGTCACTGCACTCTAGTCTAGGTGACAGAGTGAGACTCCATCTCAAAAAAAAAAAAAAGAAAAAAAAAAGAAAAAGAAGGAAAGAAAAATACAAATGACACTTCAAGTCAACAATCATCCCTGGCTCTGATTTTGGGATCTATGATCTCAAATATTTCAAAATATATTAAGAACTTGTTACATGCAATACTGAGGCAACGGTATAATATAACACAGGGGTTCCTGCTGAGTCATCAGGACAATAGCTGCTCCCAACACTCTTAATCATAATGGCTATCAAGCCACATTCTCAGGGTCAAAACAGAGTTGCAGACTCTCCCTTAAATCTTTTTTATTTTGCAAGGAAAAACAAGTAAATCTGTTTATTTCAATCTAAAATATGAACTGAGCTCAGTCTTTTGCATCACCCTCTCGGCCTATTTCTCTGGCTTCTTGTTAGGCATTTGCTTTTTCCCAATTATGTGATCTTTTATTTCTTCTTTTCCTCCCAAACTCCTCTGAAATCAAGCCTGTGCACGGAAAAAATAAAAGCTTCTATATATTCCTTCAGCAAACATTTTATTGAGTAACAATCAAATGAGTTAATATTTAATAGATGTAATGTAGTTAACACAGTGCCTGGCACATAGAAAGCACTCCATAAGTGTATATATTAGTTCAATTAAATATGAAATACTTTTCCACGCATTTAAGAAATCCAACAGAAAACAAAGTCAATGGGAACAGTATCTATTCTAAATAAAGGAAAACCAGGTCTTCCTAGAAGTGAAAAGGCCTCCCAGTGAGTTACAATAACTCCAGCGGAAAATATTATCCCATCTAAGATAATGGTGTATAGTGCGCCTTCCTTATAGCTCATTCATTACTGGCACCTGAGGGTACGTTTTCCTGCTTCCCAGAGCTTAGAGCAGTTCCTAGTAGGCACTTAGTAAAGACATGTTTAATGAAAGATTTTTTTAATTTGTAGTCTCTCTATTTACCAAAAAACAAACAACAACAAAAACCTGCAGTGAGAGACAGTTAAAACACAAAGTAAATAAAAAGGAATTTAAGGTTTTAGTGGTGAGTCTCAAATTTGCTTGAGAGATTATTTTTAATAAAAGATTAAAAAATCAATTTTGGCAGAAATCCAGATGTCTTAGAATGAGAGCCTTCTTACCACCACATTTAAAGGGATATCTGCCAGTAATAAAGGAAGAAAGCAACAATAAAAAATCTGTGAAATGCCAGAAGATACCAGAGTATGAATTTTTTTTTTCCTTGAGATAGGGTCTTGCTCTGTTGCCCAGGGTGGAGTACAGTAGTGCCATCTTGGCTCACTGCAACCTTCGCCTCCCAGGCTCAAGCAATCCTCCCACCTCAGCCTCCCAAGTAGATGGGACCATAGGTGTGTGCCTCAATACACAGCTAATTTTTGCATTTTTTATGGAGACAGGGTTTCGCCGTGTTGTCCAGGCTGGTCTCGAACTCCTGGGCTCAAGCAATCCACCTGCCTCACCTCCCAAAGTGCTAGGATTACAAGTGTGAGCCACTACACCTGGCTGAAAAAAATTTTAATACATCAAATTAAACGTTTAAGGGCAGATGTTATTCAGGCTTGAACTTCATTTTATTTATGGGGAAGACCGCTCTTAGTTCCAGCTTTAGAGAAAAAATACACAATATGTTTATCTTGTGGAGAGTTTCTCTTGCAAAGCCTAACTGCGCACATGCTTCAGGAGTAAATTCTTAATACACAGCTTTTGACTTAGAAGATATTCTAACAGCTGGGCACTATGGCTCACACCTGCAATCCCAGCACTTTGGGAGACTGAGGTGGGCGGATCACCCCAGGTCAGGAGTTCAGGACCAGCCTGGCCAACATGGTGAAACCCCATTTCTAGTTAAAAAAAGAAAAAAGAAAAAGACAAAAACTAGGCAGGAGTCATGTCACATGCTGGAATTACAATTCTACCTACTTGGGAGGCTGAGACAGGAGAACTGCTTGAACCTGGGAGGAGGAGGATGCAGTGAGCCAAGAAGGTGCCACTGCACTCCAGCCTGGGCAACAAAGCAAGTCTCCATCTCCAGGGGGAGAAAAAAGAAAAAAAAAAAAGCCATTGTAACTACAAAGCTTACATAATTGTAAGCCGTACTGCCCCATACTTAAAAGTCTAGAGTAAAAGGTTCTACCACTATGAACTGGAATCTTTTCAAACGAAGTACCGTCACACCAGAAAAAGTGAGTGGAAGGCTTCTGACAAATACTGACTTTACAACTAATAAGGTAACGCTTTCCCCTCCAAATCTACATCAAATCATCCGTGTTTAGTGACATAACCAAATTTGGTGGAATGCTATAGCCAGCAATTTCAACCAGTCCATGCTTTGCTTTCCAACAACTACCCACCAAATAGTGCTGCTAAGCAGATGCTCTTTTTCCAAAGCACAGCACTTATAAATAATATTTTTAGCCAACTATAATTTACTAGCAGTAGGTTAAGGTCTATCAACTATACTTAAGGTATTTACTCATTCAAGAAGATTTACTGAATGCCTATTATGAGGCAGACAATCTACTAAATATTGTGGTGGATGCAAAGATGAATAAGACAAGGAATCTACCCTCCTGGAGCTTAGTTTATTATAACAAAGATGAGACATACATGCAAAACTATCAACAAAATAGGTAACAGAAGAGTCACATAAGAGGCATGAAATATGAATCTTGAAGGATTAACAAAGGGAGACACATTTAAATGGAGATTTACAGGATTATGGAGAGTTTAAACAATTGGGAATGGAAGAGATGGGAAAGGTTGCTTCAGGGAAACAAGATAGCTCACACGGAAACAAAGAAGAGTTCAATTTAGCTGGACTGTAAGACCCGGGAGAAGTAGGAGATAAATTTGTTCAATTAGTTGGAGCTAGACTATGAAAGCCATAGACTTGAATGCCAGACTATAGATTTGAACTTAATTTTTTTTTTTTTTTGAGATGGAGTTTTGCTCTGTTGCCCAGGTTGGAGTGCAGTGGCACGATTTCAATTCACTGCAACCTCCAACTCCCAGGTTCAGGCAATTCTCCTGCCTCATCCTCCCAAGTAGCTGGGACTACAAGCATGCGCCAAAACGCCTGGCTAATTTTTGTATTTTTAGTAGAGACGGGGTTTCTCCATACGAGTCAGGCTGGTCTCGAACTCCCGACTTCAGGTGATCTGCCCGCCACAGCCTCCCAAAGTGCTGGGATTACAGGAGTGAGCCAGCATGCCCGGCCAATTCTTTCTTTAGTAGAGAGCAACAAAATGGTTTTTGCACTTGCAGAGTGTGGGAGTAAGGAAACGGAGGAACCGTCTTAGCTGGTTCTTCAAAAAACATAGTGTTGGACAGTCTGGCCTATACAAAGATGAAGAACAAAATCTCCTCCTCACAGAGTTTACTTGGCCTCAAGTAAAGAAGTAGGGGGGAAGGTTGTATGAAAATTCATACAAAGAAGCAATACATACCACTGAGGGTTCCAATCTGGCCATTTGGGAGATTCCTTAAAGGACATCCATTAAACCATGTCTCTGTTTAATTTTCCACCTCTTCCTCTAATAGATCAGCATTCAACCCAGCTCTTACATATCACACTTTTTAAAGCCTTCCCTTCATATATATCCCCCTTTACAGCTATCAACCTCTCTTCTACATAGCCAAGTTTCTTGTTAGAGTTGACTTTACATACCAACTCCAGTTTCTTGCTTCCTATTTCATTCTTCTACCCGCTGTATTATGACTTCCCCACCACCACTACTCCACCAAAGCTGTTACTACTAAGGATGCCGGTAACTTCCAGGGTGTTAAATCCAACAAATACTCAGCTTGACACAACTGGTCACTCCCTCCTTACAAACCTCTCCTAGCTTCCTCCTACCTCACTCGAGTAGTTTTCCTCTCACCACTCACTACTGTTCTCCCACAGTTCCTCTTTGTTCTCCTTGTCTAGCTTCTCCTCCATTACCCAACCCCTAAGTGTTGAGAGTTCCTCAGAACTTGCTTCTAGGCATTTTCCTTACTCTTTACTCATCCACAGAATGATCTCATACACTTGTTTTTTTCTTTAGAGACAGAGTCTCACTCCGTCATCCGGCAGTGCAGTGGCACGATCATATCTCACTGTAGCCTCTAACTCCTAGGTTCAAGTGATCCTTCCTGCCTCAGCCTCCTGAAGTAACTAGGACTATAGGCATGTGACATCATGCCCAGCTAATATTTTATTCTTATTTTTGCAGGGATGGGGTCTTGCTATGTTGCCCAGACTGGTCAAAAACTCCTGGCCTCAAGCAATTCTTCCACCTCAGCCTTCCATGGTGCTGGGATTATAGGTGTGAGCTACCACATCCAGCCTCATACACTTTAAATACCAAATATTATATGTGTGTGTGTGTGTCATATATACATATATGTATGTCAGTCAACTATGGCATATATGTCATAAAGTCCCAAATGTCTCCATCCTGCCTAGCTTCTTTCTGAATAGATCTGTATATCCAACTTTCTACCAACATCTCCACTTGACATCTCAGCCATCTTATACTCAACAAGTCAAAACTTGAACTCTGTCTGCTCCTCCTCCCTCTCCATGAATGGCAACTCTTGACCAATGACTCTAATTACAAACCCAAGTCATTTCTCACACTTTTCTCTCTCACATACCTCCTTCTTAAACATCTTCCTATTGACACCACTTCCAAAATCTACCTCAAATCCATTCTCTTCTCTCCATCACCTCCCTAATCCAAGCCACCATCACTGTCTACTTGGTTATATTGAGAGCTCCTTGAAGACAAGGGGCTCATTCTTATTCCTTTACCTCTCCAGCACTTACTGCATGGCAAGTATTCAATTGATGTTTGCTTCTATTATGATTCCCTATACTGTGCTCAACTGTTCCTAGGCAAAGACTGGTTTCTTATTATACTTTAACTATAAAATGGACATATCTTACCTATTACATAGATATTGAAGGAAGAAATTAATACTGAAAAATAACTTTCATTTTTAGAATAGATTTCTCCTAAAGAGCACAAGAGGAGGATCTACCTTCAAACCATTTAATCAACATCCATTCTAGGTGATGGCACATTTCGTGTCATACTTTCATGACATGCTTTCTTCCATCAAAGATCAAATGTTCTAAGGAAGATATAGGCAAAATCTGAGTTTCTTTTATAAAACCTAAATAAATTTTCTTTAAACCAACTTACTTAATTCAACACACATTACATATCAGATCAGCCCTCATTCTTCACTCATTCAAGTATTCTGTCATGAACAGCATTAAAATATTATATATAAATTCTCATTAATAATTCATGCAAGCAAAAATAAAAATAAATAAATAATTCATGCAAGCTTATAAAAAAAGACTAAGGGCCGGGCACAGTGGCTCACGCCTGTAATCCCAGCACTTTGGGAGACCAAGGTGGGCAGATCACCAGAGCTCAGGAGTTCGAGATCAGCCTGGCGAACAATGGCAAAACCCTGTCTCTACTAAAAATACAAAAATAAGCCAGATATGGTGGTGCATGTCTCTAATCCCAGCTACTCGGGAGGCTGAGGCAAGAGAATCGCTTGAAGCAGGAGGTGGAGGTTGCAGTGAGCCAAGATTGCACCACTGCACTCCAGCCTGGGCGACAGAGTGAGACTCTGCCTCAAAAAAAAAATTATCCGGGTGTGGTGGCAGGCGCCTGTAATTCCGGCTACTTGGGAGGCTGAGGCAGGAGAATCGCTCAAACCCGTGAGGCAGAGGTTGCAGTGAGCTGAGATTGCACCACTGCATTCCAGCCAGAGAGGAAGAGGAAGAGGAAGAAGAGGAGGAGGAAGAGGAGGAGGAGGAGGAGGAGGAAGAGGAGGAAGAAGAAGAAGGAGGAAGAGGAGGAGGAGGAAGAGGAGGAAGAAGAAGGAGGAGGAGGAGGAGGAAAAGAAAGACTAGGACATACAATAGCAACTATTTCTAGTCAAGGGATTATAAGTAATTTTTACTTTATTTATGCTTTTCTATTGTTTTCTAAGTTGTCTAGAGTAAATACATATAGCTTTTATAACTGGAAAGAAGATGCTTTTTTAAAAAGAGCATAATACACACAATGAATATACTAGAAAGCAGAAAGGAAATGACATTACCTTTTCAAACTTAGGACCAATATTTAAACTAAAACAGAGAAAGGCTAAATAGGGCTGGGCACAGTGGCTCATGCCTATAATCCCAGCACTTTGAGAGGCTGAGGCGGGAGAATTGCTTGAGTCCTGGAGTTTGAGGCCAGCCTGGGCAACACTGAGAAACCCCATTTCTACAAAAAGCAGCCAGGCATAGTGGTGCGTGCCTGTGGTCCCAGCTACTTGGAAGGCTGAGGCAAGAGGATCACTTGAGCCCAGGAGATTGGGGTTGCAGTGAGCTGTGACTGTACCAGCCTAGGCCACAGAGCAAGACTGTGCCTCAAAAAAAAAAAAAAAAAAAGAAAGAGAAAAGATAAAAGAAGGAAAGAAAAAGAAAAAATTTCATTTCAGTCTTGGGTGCTGTTATGGTCAAGGCTTAAATTTAATTTCTTAAGTCTAATCACCTTCTTTTTTTCCTGATTAGTCTGTTTTCACAGCTACCACTTTTTCCATTTTCCTAGGTAGCACAATAATCTAGTTTGGTTCACCTTTAGTTTTTTTTAGAGACAGGGTCTCACTGTGTTGCTCAGGCTGGTCTCGAACTACTGGGCTCAAATGATCGTCCTGCCACAGCCTCTCAAAGTGCTGGGGTTACAGGCGTGTGCCACCACGCCCGGCCCACCTTTAGTTTTTAATGAATATTCAGTCTTGTAATCCACCACCTGTTCTCTACTTCCAAAATAAAGTAACTGGTTGTTAGCAGAAGAAAACATGCAGAGAATTTACAAATCCTTAAAAGTTCTTAAGGCCAAGTGCAGTGGCTCATGCCTGTAATCCCAGCACTTTGGGAGGCCAAGGCAGGCAGATCACCTGAGGTCAAGAGTTCAAGACCAGCCTGCCCAACATGGTGAAACCCCATCTCTATTAAAAATACAAAAACTAGGCCGGGCACGGTGGCTCACGCCTGTAATCCCAGCACTTTGGGAGACTGAGATGGGCGGATCACCTGAGGTCGGGAGTTCAAGACCTGCCTGACCAAAACGGAAAAACCCCGTCTCTACTAAAAATGCAAAATTAGCCGGGTGTGTTGGTGCATGTCTGTCATCTCAGCTACTTGGGAGGCTGAGGCACGAGAATCGCTTGAACCTGGGAGGCAGAGGTTGCGGTGAGCAGAGATCATGCCATTGCACTCCAGCCTGGGAAACCAGAGTGAAACTCCGTCTCAAAAAAAAACCAGCCAGGCATGGTGGTAGGTGTCTATAATCCCAGCTACCCAGGAGGCTGAGGCAGGAGAACCACTTGAACCCTGGAGGCAGAGGTTGCAGTGAGCCAAGATCACGCCACTGCACTCCAGTCTGGGTGACAGAGTCCATTTCAAAAAAAAAAAAGTTCTTAATTACCTCAGCTTTCATCTGATTATTTGGTTTTGTATTCGCCAATATTTCTTCAGATTCTCTATTTTCTTCTCCCACATACACAAATAAACAGCTATGCTGCACAGTGGTAAAATTCAATACTTAAGTTATTACATGTGACTGACATTTTTACAATTCTATTATAATAAGAACTAAATCTTTTCATAAGAATGAGTTATTCACATGTAAGTTGGAAGTAATAATTTTGTTACAAAAAAAGAAAAAGAAAACCTGTCATATTCCTAGCTTATTTCAGCTCCAAGAAACAGCGTGTATTTTAACTTCAAGAAAAGCAAAGACACCTACAAAAGGATGCTTAAAGGTACAAAATTTATGCATGTTGCACTCAGGTCCATTCCTGGCCCTGGTTCTAATAGTTACTTGTTCAAAATATTAATGTTAGCCGAGTGCGGTGGCTCACACCTATATCCCAGCACTTCAGGAGGCTAAGGATCCCGAGGTCAAGAGATCGAGACCATCCTGGCCAACATGGTGAAATCCCGTCTCTACTAAAAAATACAAAAAAATTAGCTGGGTGTGGTGGCACGTGCCTATAGTCCCAGCTACTCAGGAGACTGAGGCAGGAGAATTGCTTGAAACCGGGAGGCAGAGGTTGCGGTGAGCCGAGATCACGCCACTGCACTCCAGTCCGGGCAACAAGAGCAAAACTCCGTCTCAAAAATAATAATAATAATAATGTTAAAATTTAAGATACTCCTAGTCTACATTTGATACAATTTCCAAATACAGTATTATTTATCTGCATTAAGTTCTCACTTTCATAAATTAGACTCATACATTATCCTGGCTTTTTTTCTTTAATTTTGTTTTTGTGGTTTTATTTTAAATAAAGGAAAAAAAAGAAACCATATAAGGCTAATTATATGGATAGTTCTTTTTTTTCTTTTTTAAAGAGACAGGATCTCCATCTGTCACCCAGGTCAGAGTGCAGTGGCACAATCATAGGTCACTGTAGCCTCGAACTTCTAGACTCAAGTGATCCTCCGGCCTCAGCCTGCCAAAGCTAGGTCTAGAGGTACTCACAACCACCACCACACCAGACCAATTTTTTTTTTTTTTTTAATTTTAATTTTTTTTTTTTTTTGAGACAGAGTCTCACTCTGTCGCCCAGGCTGGAGTGCAGTGGTGTGATCTCGGCTCACTGCAACCTCCGTCTCCCAGGTTCAAGAGATTCTCCTGCCTCAGCCTCCTGAGTAGCTAGGATTACAGGCGTGTACCACCATGCCCAGCTAATTTTTGTATTTTTAGTAGACACGGGGCCGGGAGTGGTGGCTCACATCTATAATCCCAGCACTTTGGGAGGCCGAGGCGGGCAGATCATGAGGTCAGGAGTTCAAGACAAGCCTAACCAACATGGTGAAACCCCATCTCTACTAAAAATACAAAAATTTAGTTTTTATAGAGATGAGGTCTCACTATTTTGCCCAGGCTATAATTTTATTTTATTTTATTTTATTTTTTGAGACGGAATCTTTCTCCGTCGCCCAGGCTGGAGTGCAGTGGCACAATCTCAACTCACTGCAACTTTCGCCTCCTGGGTTCAAGCAATTCTCCTGCCTCAGCCTCCCGAGTAGCTGGGATTACGGGTTCCCACAACCACACCCAGCTAATTTTTGTATTTTTAGTAGAGACAGGGATTCACCATGTTGGCCAGGCTGGCCTCAAACTCCTAACCTCGGGTGATCCGCCCACGTGGGTCTCCCAAAGTGCTGGGATTACAGGTGTGAGCCACTGCAGCAGGCCTATGATTGTTATTTCTTATATCTTATACCAATATCTGGAACTGACCACTGAGAGATAAGAGGCAAGTCTCGAAATAAACAATATAATTAAAAGCCACAAGAAAATTCACCAGCCAATGCCCTAAATTACATTTACATGTCTTAAATCATCCTTAGACAATAGGTAACCATGACCTAATGTTACTTTCCTTCAGAAAGTCCCTTTCTATTCTCTACACAAGCATCTAAAATGGGCAAACCCATCCTAGCTTACTCCTCTACTTGACCAAAATCTTAACTCATGCCTTAATCACACTTCCCATCCTGCCTAACACATTCTCCTTTTATGGACTCATAATTCCCTATTCAGGAGACATCAGAACACTGAGGCTCCACAGCTCTAATGAAACAGGAAGCGGGAAAGGATGCCTCACCATCCTTACTTACTGGCTTCTAGGCACCTCTGCAGGCATCTTCCCAAACCAACTGTGACTTTTCGTGACAGCCAGGTTCTTCTCCCAATTGCCTCTTTCCTATCATTATTCATACTGTGTTAAGCTTTTCATGTGCTCAGTCTCCTAGGCTCAAAGCCTCCTGCATCTTCCCCATTCTAGGCTCCTTTCTCACAGGTTTTTACATTAAACCAAAATCATCAACTTTGGCCTTTGCCAAAAGCAGCACTGTTAGGTCTTCAGGAACAGCTCAGGCAAAAAAGTTACAATAATAGGTTTTCATTAACTTCATACTTTACATTCATTTCTGTCTCCTGAATTCACCCCCCGCCCCCAGAAACCTCAAATGAATGGCAAATTTAGATTCAAGGTAATATTGTCTGAATATTGAGTTAGTTTTTGTTAATTACTAGAACAAAGTTTGCAGCATCGTTTCCTATAGAAAATTTATTTCATTTTTTCTGTTTGAAAAAACAAAGATGGGGGGAGGTTTGAAGCCTGCCCTTGAAACAAAATATAAAGAATTCCCACTTTAAACTGTCAAACAGTCCGTCTGTACAATCCATTTGCACCTTTCCAAGTGCCACTGAAAAGTTATTGAATAGACAGCAATCCAAAAAAATAGGAAAGTATGGGGAGAATGAAAAAGGCTAGGAAAATGTATACATTAACAAAAACCCAGGTTAGGTTTTAAAAGTCTCTTCTTCAACTTTTAAATAACCTGTCTCCCTGGCACTACAGATCTGAATCACTCCTGGTTCCTTCTTAGGTATCAATCTACCAATTGTTTCCTGCATAAGGAGTTTCCAAATGATGTCAAAACTCACATTCCCATTCTTGGCTATTCCAAACCCACCTATTCACCTCCTTTTTCAAGGTCAAGTTTAAGCCTCCTTCCATCTTTCCCCATATCTCCTAGCCCAACTTAATGTGAGCCACACTTGACTCTTTAAGCATGGACCATCTTGTGTTGTTTTCTTTCCTTTGTAAACAGTAAGAAATTAACTGTTTAATAATTTCTTACATCTTCCATAGTACTTAACTCAGTATCAGCACTTAGTTCATGCCGGTACATTCTTTAAGTCATAGTTAATAATAACTAGAAGAGACCTTAGTGATTTAGCCCAAGCCCTTCTTTTATACCTTGCTTATACAAAGTATTCTTGACACTAAGGATTCCACTATTTACTTCTTTTAAAACACTGGTTCTTAGCCTTGGTTTAGGAATTTCCAGGAAAAAAAAGCCTCACATTATAATTTTTACTGTAATTTCAAGGATTTACAGAACCCCCTGATCCTACTAACAGAGTCTACATTTTAAAATTATATACTATTATCGATGACAAAAGGTGTTTACTCTGCGTCAAGCACTCTTCCTAAAGCTTTACACAGGATGGTATACGGTTAGACCACGCTTGCCAGCCTCTCTTACAGATGAAGCTATGTGATTAAGTTCTCTCCAGTAGAATGTGACCAGAAGTAACAGGTAGAACTTCTGAGCTGCAGCCCTCAAGATGTGCTTCCTCCATATTTTCCACCCCCCACTGGCAGCAGACAGTACTTGTCAGCCACCAACTTTGACAACTCAGAAGAGGACAATGCTCTTGGCGTTAGAGGACAAATAAGCTAGAAAGAGCCCGGGTCCCTTAATGACTGTGAGGAGGAAAGTCACCCTAACATCGAAGACATTCTCCTGGACTGAAGGGTAAGAAATAAATTTCAATCTTATTTGAACCATTGTTGGTGGGGAGATAACTTATTACAGCAACTTAAACTACCCTAACTAATATGCATAGATTAACAGTTTTAATCCCCTCAGTAACCATATAAAACTGTTATTATTATTATTATTATTATTATCCTGATATTAGAAGTTAGGAAACTGAAGCACTGAGAGCTTAAAAACTTGCCTGACACTAGAAGCCAGATTCAAGTCAAGCAGTCTGGCTCCAGAGTCCATGCACATTAGGAACCTCTGCCAAGTATCTCAAAAGAAACAGACTCTTATGTGTTATGCCACCCTGCACCAGATTAACGTTTTACAACCGCCACCCCAATCCCAGCAGCTTGGTGACTACTTGCCGTCCCAATTCACAGTGGCATGGCAACAAGTTTATTCCAGCCCATAAAATTCCAGCCCATAAAACTGAACTCTGCAAAGGGATTAATTTCTGTTTTCTGGTTTGCTTGTTTTTGAGACAGAGTCTTGCTCTTGTCCCTCAGGCTGGAGTTCAATGGCACAATCTCGGCTCACTACAACTTCTGCCTCCCGGGTTCAAGCGATTCTCCTGCCTCAGCCTCCCAAGTAGCTGGGATTATAGGCAGCCACCACCGTGCCCGGCTAATTTTTGTATTTTTAGTAGAGATGGGGTTTCACCATGTTGGCCAGGCTGGATGGAGAAACCCCGTCTCTACTACTCTCATTTGTGGTTCAAAAGTTGATATTTAGCTTTACCCAAACAAAAATCTTGGTTCCCCAAATTCTGGACACAGCCAACAAGAAACACTAGTAAATATATAAAAGACTGGTGCAGTGGCTCACGCCTGTAATCCCAGCACTTTGGGAGGCCGAAGCAGGCGGATCACTAGGTCAGGAGTTCAAGATCAGCCTGGCCAACACAGTGAAACCCCATCTCTACTAGAAGTACAAATTAGCTCCCCGTCTCTACCAAAAATACAAAAAATTAGCTGGCCATGGTGGCAGGCGCCTGCAATCCCAGCTACTCGGGAGTCTGCAGCAGGAGAATCGCTTGAACTCAGGAGGCAGAGGTTGCAGTGAGCCAAGATTGTGAAACTGCACTCCAGCCCAGGTAACAGTGTGAGACTCCATCTCAAAAAAAAAAAAACTGGAAGTATTAAATAATGGAGAAAAAGACGTGAGTAGATAAAATTACATTGGGTTTGGAGACTGGAGGCTAGAGAAAACAGGATGAAGAACCATGTTCTGACACTGCAACCATCGGGGATCTCGGTAAGTGGTTTCTAATTCCAAAGCATGGTAGAGACATACATTGACAACAAAATGCTCAAAAACAGAATTCTCTGAAAGAAGGGAGCAATCTCATTTCAAACATTTGGCATCCTCTTAAGTTGCAGGCACTCTGAATCATATGCACACCGCATCCCCAAGGAATTTACTGTCTATCTAGTAGGGGAGATCTGCATATAAATATATATTCATACAAAAATTAAACACAACTAGCATTTATTTGCTTACTGTGTACTAGACATTGTTCTAAGATTGTTGCATACTACATATATTAATTTATCCCACAGGACTGTTCTACTAATATCCCAACTGTGCAGATGTGGCACAGAGAGGTTTAAGTAATGTATCCTGGGATACACAATTAGTAACTGGACATGTTGGATTAGAAACCCAGGCAGTAGGCCAGATGCGGTGGCTCATGCCTGCAGTCCTAGCACTTTGGGAGGCCAAGGCGGGCAGATCACCTGAGGTCAGGAGTTCGAGACAAGCCTGACCAACATGGAGAAACCCCGTCTCTACTAAAAATACAAAATTAGCCAGGCATGGTGGCACACGCCTGTAGTTCCACTCAGGAGGCTGAGGGGCAACAAGAGCGAAACTCTGTCTTTAAAAAAAGAAAGAAAGAAAGAAAGAAACCTAGGCAGTAGTCAGATTATAAAGGACCTTATGCCCTTGCTAAAAGGTCTGAAATATACCGTATCTGGGCCGGATGCAGTGGCTCACGCCTGTAATCCCAGCACTTTGGGAGGCTGACGCAGGCGGATCACGAGGTCAGGAGAACGAGAACATCCTGGCTAACATGGTGAAACCCCGTCTCTACTAAAAAAATACAAAATAATTAGCCGGGTGTGGTGGCAGGCGCCTGTAGTCCCAGCTACTCGGGAGGCTGAGGCAGAAGAATGGTGTGGACTCGGGAGGTGGAGCTTGCAGTGACGTGAGATCGCGCCACTGCACTCCAGCCTGGGCGACAGAGCGAGACTCTGTCTCAAAAAAAAAAGAAAAAAGAAATATACCGTATCTGTTGGTGGTTCCCAGCTGGAAATATATACATCTACCAGGCTCCTCTGGGTGGAGCAGAGAGCGTCTCCACTGTTGAGGATGACTGCCACTGTAAGCCTTTTTTTTTTTTTTTTTCTCCCTGAGATAGGGTCTTGCTCTGTCACCCAGATTGGAGTGCAGGCGCATGATCATAAGCTCACTGCAGCTTCGAATTCCTGGGCTCACGCAATCCTCCCACCCTCAGCCTCTAGGGCTAGGGCTACGGGCGTGGGCCACCAGGCCCAGCTTAGTTACTTACTTATTTGTTTAGAGACAGGGTCTCACCCAAGCTGGAGTGCAGTGGCATGATCACGGCTCACAGCACCTCTGCTTCCCAGGCTAAAGGAATCCTCCCATCTCAGCTAGGACCACAGGCATGTATCACCACACCCAGCCAATTTTTTGTATTTTTTGTAGAGACAGGGTACCCAGGTTGCCCAGGCTGGTCTCAAACTCCTGAGCTCAAGAGATCTGCCTGCCTCAGCCTCCCAAAGTACTGGGGTTACAGGCATGAGCCACTGTGCCTGACAACCTTTTAAATAGCTTTTGTAGAGACAGGGTTTCACCATGTTGCCCAGGCTGGTCTAGAACTCCTGCACTCAAGAGATTCATCCTCCTTGGCCTCCTAAAGTGCTAGGATTACAGAAGTGAGCCATCACAGCCCAGCTGCCTTTTTTACTTTTGGGACGGCATCCTATCTATCCTCTAGATGTTGAGATTAAAACAAAACAAAAACAAACCAAAAAAACCATCCTGCTGTTATATAGATGGCAGTTAATGGGCTCATGGGTGGACAACTCCAAAAACTACTCACAGGGAAGAAAATACAGCTGTGAGTTCAGTCACACTATTTGAGAAGGTGTTCATCTCTCCCTCTTAAATGTGAAGCTCAGTGCTAGACAGGTAGGCTCAAAGCCCCGTTGCATCCCTTGGCCTTCCCCCAGCACCACCACCAAATTTCTAATTTCTATACATGCTATGTGCTTCAACTGTAAATAGTTTTCTTCTACAAACTCAGATACCTCTTGGCAGGTTAACACTGTTCAGCATACCACTCTGGACAACCACAGCCTCTGCACACTCACTACTTCTTTTTTCTTTTTTTTTAATTTTTATTTTTTGAGATGGAGTCTCACTCTGTCGCCCAGGCTGGAGTGCAGTGGCACCATCTCGGCTCACTGCAACCACCGCCTCCAGGGTTCAAGCAGTTCTCCTGCCTTAGTCTCTCAGATAGCTGGGATTACAGCCATGCGCCACTGTGTGTGGCTAATTTTTATATTTTTAGTAGAAATGGGGTTTCGCCATGTTGGCCAGGCTGGTTTCAACCTCAAGTGATCTACCCCCCTCCGCCTCCCAAATGGCTGGGATTCCAGGAGTGAGCCACCACACCGGGCCCACTGCTTTCAAAATAACTATATTTACAAGGGTATTTCCCCCATTTGCATTTCCCACACATAGGTTTTGAGAAGAGAACAAGAATGCCCTTTACCACATTTTACCTGTCCTTTTTTTCCCTTTCGAACAAACTGGTCTAGGGGCCAAGCACAGAGGCTCAAGCCTGTAATCCCAGCACTTTGGGAGGCCAAAGTGGGCATATCACTGAAGGTCAGGAGTTTGAGACCAGCCTGGCCAACATGGTGAAACCTGGTCTCTACTAAAAATACAAAAATCAGCCAGGCGTGGTGGTGTATGCCTGTAATCCCAGCTCCTCAGGAAGCTAAGGCAGAAGAATCACTTGGACCCGGGAGGCAGAGGGTGCAGTGAGCCGAGATCGCGCCACTGCACTCCAGCCAGGGAGACAGAGTGAGACACCATCTCAAAAACAAACAAACAAACTGATCTATATCAGTGCAAAGTTTTGCTATGTTGAATCACTGGGTAGCAGAAGACATTTCACAAATGAGATAAATAAGGCTTAAAGAGTGAAAACTACCTAGGGTAACCCAACCAAGGAGTCAAGAACTGTGACTTGAACCCTGATTCTCTGCCAGCAAGCCCAACGAGAAAGGCTCACAACTAGTGGTAGGAAGGATGATTTTCAGTGGTTCACAACACAAATATGAAAAACAGAAAGGGTATGCAAGTGACTCAAGTTTGGAAAACTGCACCACGCCCCTCTGCTATTCTAACTGAAAGATGCAATTAATAGTAAGCAGGGCATTAAGCACTGATCTCTTCCTAATTCAGATACTTCATTTTTCTTGTCTTCTTTGATTAGCTCCTCCAATAGAATGCTGAATAGAGCCGTAACTGATAATAGCTTTATCTTTTTTTTTTTGAGACTAAGTCTCTCTCTGTTGCCCAGGCTGGAGTGCAGTGGCTTGATCTCGGCTCACTCCAACCTTCGCCTCCCGGGTTCCAGCGATTCTCATGCCTCAGCCTCCTGAGGAGCTGAGCCCACCACCATGCCCGCCTAATTTTTCCATTTTTAGTAGAGATAAGGTTTCACCCTGTTGGCCAGGCTGGTCTCAAACTCCTGGCCTCAAGTGATCTCCCCATCTCAGCCTCCCAAAATGCTACAGGTGTGAGCCACCTCGCCCGGCCCGATAGTAGCTTTATCTTATTCTAAGTTTAACACTGTTCTAAAGTTTCACCATTGAGTATCATGTTGTACAGATTATTCATGATGCACTTTTTTTTACTTTATGGAAATTCCTTCTTATTCCTCAGTAAAATTTTCTAAACTCATCTCTGGTCCACTCGTTTCCCTTCTCAATGCTGCTTTCCACCCACCACCTTTTTTTTTTTTTTTTTTTTTTGAGAGGGAGTATTGCTCTGTTGCCCAGGCTGGAGTGCAGTGGCGCAATCTCGGCTCACCACAACCTCTGCCTCCCGGGTTCAAGCAATTCTCCTGCCTCAGCCTCCCGAGTAGCTGGGACTACAGGTGCCCGCCACCACGCCCAGCTAATTTCTGTATTTTTAGTAGAGATGGGGTTTCACCACGTTGGCCAGGATGGTCTCGATCTCCTGACCTTGTGATCTGCCCGCCTCAGCCTCCCAAAGTGCTGGGATTACAGGCGTGACCACAGCACCCAGCCTCCCTCCTTTCTTATATTTCAGGTTCCTTCCTACATTCTATGCACCTCAAAGTACTGTATCTGCCACTCAAAGTAACTGAAACTCTTTGATATTTTGGGGGTTCTATACCTGTCTGCTGTTTCAGTTACCTGGACCAAAAAAAAAATCGAAAATTGACAATTGAAAGAAAATCCTAAGGCAAACATTGTTTCAATCATTACTGAAGACTGCAGAAGTAACTGCAGATTATTTCTTCTCTCCATCTTTTTTGTTTGAGACAGGGTCTTGTTCTGTCTCCAAGGCTGGAGTGCAGTGGTGCGACATGGGCTCACTGCAGCCTCGACCTCCCGGGCTCAAGCGATTCTCCCACCGCAGCCTCCAGAGTAGTACAGGCGAGCAACATCGCTCCCAGCTAATTTTTGCATTTTTTTGTAGAGACGGGGTTTCGCCATCTTGTTCAGGCTGGACTCGAACTTTTGAACTCAAGTAATCCTCCCACCTCGGCCTCTGAAAGTGCTGCAATTACAGGCGTGAGCCACAGCGCCCTGCCCTTCTCCATCTCTTAAACACACCCTGAAATGTCCTTTCTTTAAAGTAAAAACTCGGGGGGAAAAAAAGAACCCAATAGTTCTAGATGACCATTTGCTTTCCAGTATGTTGCCTAGCTCTGAATGAGCCTGGCTTTTTAAGTCGCTGGAAGAATCTCAAAGTGTTTTTTTAAGTTTTGAAGGAAGGAGCTGGATCCAGATGTTTGTAACTTCGACTCTCTTTGGCTAAAATGAAAACTATTAAAGAGAAATGGAAAGGAAAGGAAGAGGGGTAGTATGTGTAAGCAAATAAGTTCCAGGACATGAAAGCTGAAGACACAAGAAGGGAAAACCAACCCTTTAAAGCCCAAGCAAGTTAAGAATTCTCTCCCTCAATTTCTTTCAAAACAAAAGGGCACACACAATCCTTCCCGAAGCAGCAACGCCGGGGGGAGAAGCCAAAATTGTTGCATCATACAGAACACTCCGAGCCTGAGAAACGAGAAAGCCAATAAATGCTCAAGACAGAAAAACACAAGTTGGGAATCTCGGTCTTTTCCGAAGGTCCAAGAGCACCTGCTCGTTAGTAAATTTGTTTAAGACTGCATCGAAAATTAAAGTTTCCGTTTCAGATCAGTGGGGAGCAAATGTTTTTTCAAAAAAGCGTTCAAAGAAGTTCGTCTGAAAGCTCATCAGGCGGCGGACCGCAGGTCGGGCTCCGGGCGGCGGCGG
>NW_012117376.1:16606611-16606916 GCF_000951035.1 Colobus angolensis palliatus
CAGCCGGGAGGGCGGCGGGGACTCGGCCGGGCGGGACAGCGAGGCGAGCGCTCACCTTGACGAAGAGCTCGATGAGGGGCTCTTTGTCCTCCTCCTTCAGCCCATTCAGCGGCATCGACAACGCCATGGCCGGCTCGGCTGCGCTCCGCCAGCAGCGACGGCTACTGCTGCTGCTTCTGCTCCGGGACTGCTCCGGCTGCCGGTTCCCGCCGCGCTGCTCGCTGGACTGTCCGGCGTCGAGCTGGCCACAGTTTCAGCTTCTCAGCACCGCCCCACGCCCCGCGCGCGACTCTGAGGCAGCCGCA
>NW_012117376.1:16614570-16621114 GCF_000951035.1 Colobus angolensis palliatus
CAGGGGCCCGAGCCTGACACTGCCTCCCGCCGCAGCGCCTGCGCGTTCTCCGCAGCTGCTACTGGTGCTGTGCCAGGTGACCTCATCCCTCGGGCGGCCTGGGGAAGCGAGGAGGCGCCTCCCACCCACTTCCCCGCTGCAGCACCCCAGGACTCATCGCCCTTTCCCGCAGCGGCCGCCTCCACAACTCCCTCTATTACGCCGAGTTGCCTTTTCCAAGACAACTTACCGGAAAGTTTTCATCGCCTGAGGAACACCTTTTTCTTCTGCCTCTGACTTCGTTTTTCCCTTTGACGCTCCTGATCGTTTCGATCTTGGCAGCCGGCATATTCGCAAATATTTATGAAACCTTACTGTGTTTCTGGCTCTGAGCTACCCCTTGGAGAGTAACAATTCCCAGAGCTCACGATCTTGAACTGCAATTTCGGTGCCTGCAGGCCACTAAGGACTCCCAAGTCGTTGTCCATCTTGTTCCCCACTGCCCACACCCATTTCTTCTCCCCGCTCACCTGGCAAATTTGAGTGTGCATCAGAATCACCTGGGTGCTACACGCAGCCCACCCCCTCCCCACCCCACCCCCGCTTTATGTGTTTCCCAGATCCTCTGGGGAAAAAGAGAAATCCACATCTTAGCAAGCACCAGGACAATTCTGAAGTAGGTGGTCCACAAACCAGTTAAACTGCGCTGGGATTTAGGCCCCCGAGGGCAAGAGCTGTGCTTACCTAGAGATTGTAGGCACCTGGTCCTGGTTTGCTGCGGTTGAGTGCCTGGGGCAAGTTTCACCTCCTCTGGAAGCAATTACTTGTGCCCTTTTCTGATTTTCCATAATACTTGACTCACAGCTACTCCTCCCAACTTCCCAGGTTGGGCTAAAATAGTGAGTTCCAGGAGGCCCAGACATGGGAGGTTTGTTTCCACATCCTCGGTGCCTAGCACATATCAGAATGTTTGAACAAATTGTATGTAGGCATGAAAACACAGTGAAACTTGCAACTTCTTCTTCTGCCACCCCAAAGCAAGTTGTTCAGATTTTCTCACAGAGGCTCCGTGAAAGAACCAGTGTATCCCAGTGGTCAGGAACACATGCTCTGGAGTCTGACTATTTAAGTTCAAATCCGACAAGGCAATGTCCTTAAAACCCCTAAGCCTCAGTTTCATTATCTAGAAGTGGGCGGGGCTAATTACTGATTCTTGCCTACCGTATGCTTTGCTCGGTCAGTATGGCTGTTACCTGCATTGAGACTTATTCTGTCCCTACCACCCCTGCAGGCTAGAATGTGGCATCATATTCTACTCTCTCTATGCCCGGCTAGTTCATTGAAAATACATAAAAAATAAATTCCAGAGGCTCCCCTTAGATGGGGGCTTGAACCATGAAAATCCTGAAGTGACTGGACTCTGGACTGAACCCAGTGTTAATTTTTCATAGAATCATGAACTGAAGCAAAGTTTCCATCCAGAATCCACCCTCTCTGCCCTACCAAAAAGTAACCAAATGGTGAATCAGCTCAAAGCAGATCTAAGCCAAAAAAACAATTCAGCAGAAACTCAATGTGCCTGAGAATTGATCAAATTGAGGCCGGGCACAGTGGCTCATGCCTGTAATCCCAACACTTTGGGAGACCGAGGCGAGTGGATCACTTGAGGTCAGGAGTTCAAGACCAGCCTGGCCAGCATGGTGAAACCCCGTCTTTACTAAAAATACAAAAATTAGCCAGACGTGCTGGCACGTGCCAGTAATCCTAGCTACTCGGGAGGCTGAGGCAGGAGAATCGCTTGAACTGGGGAGGCGAAGGTTGCTGTGAGCTGAGACCATGCCACTGTACTCCAGCCTGGGCGACAGAGTGAGATCCATCTCAAAAAAAATAAAATAAAATAAAAAATTGAGTTAGAGGCAGCAAATATTCCCGGTGGTGAGTTGCCCGTCACAGGCTCCAACTGGCCTCACAGCACCAGGGTATGGAAGGAGGAGCAGACCAGGGTCCTTTAGGCTTCATTGACTAAACACAGATCTTAGCTGGGAGGAAGCCAGTGACATTCTCCTCCACAGAGCCCTGAAGTGGTGATGATCTCCTGGGCTCCTCCTACCCAACAGAAAGCCCCCAAGGAAGAGGCTCAGACCCAGAGCCTGTGCTTAGAAACCTAGTCACAGTCACACCTACAGTTTCCCAAGTTCCGCCCTCATGTGGCTCCCATGGATGGGCAGAGTCAGTCCTGGAAGTGGGTGAAAGGGAAAAAGGATGTTTATACAGGGGAGGCACCCTAAGCACATTGCAGTCAAGTCTCCTCTTCCAATTTTGAAATGCATGCCTGTTTTACATTCTTTACTCAGGCTTGTTTTTATGGCACACAGAAATCTTGAAGATGGGTGGAGACATGTTGTCTCCTCCTACACACCCCTCTGACCTCATCTCCTACCATTCTCCCCTTTGCTCTCCACCCCAGCTGCACTGGCCTCCTTTCTAGTCCTTGAATATGCCAAGCACACTGTGGCCTCAGGGCCTTTGCACTTGCTCTTCCCCCTCTCTGGAGTAGTCTTCGCCCAGAATTTCTGCAACTTCCACTCCCTTACTTCCTTTGGCTCTCTGCTCAAATGTCATCTATGTCATTGTCTCAGAGAGCTCTCCCCAAATACTATTCTATGCAACATTGCAAGTTGCTATCTTTCACTCCACCCTCCACTTTATCTCTCTTCATAACACTTATAACCCTCTGATATATATCTACCTATTTATCTGCTTATTGTCTCTCTTTCCCCGCTAGAACATAAATGCCATAAGGGCAGGGATTTTTGGTTTTGTTTATGGCTATATTCCTGGCTCAGAGGACAGATCATGGTACACAATAAAAACTTATGGAGTGGGCTGGGTGTGGTGACTCACGCCTATAATCCCAGCACTTTGGGAGGCCAAGGTGGGTGGGTCACCTGAGGTCAGGAGTTTGAGACCAGCCTGACCAACATGGAGAAACCCCATCTCCACTAAAGATACAAAATTAGCCAGGCATGGTGGTGCATGCCTGTAATCCTAGCTACTTGGGAGGCTGAGACAGGAGAATCTCTTGAACCTGGGAGGCGGAGGTTGCAGTAAGCCGAGATCGCGCCATTGCGCTCCAGCCTGGGCAATAAGAGTGAAGAAACTCTGTCTCAAAAACAAAAAAAAAAAAAACAAAAAAAACTTACGGAGTGAGTGACTGCACGATGTTTATCCTATGGTTTCATGTACCCCTGACATACCATTTGGATTGTCATGCTCTTCCAGTCTGGGAAGCCAGGTGGTTTGTGTTTATGACTGCCACTTCACAGGGGGTCAGTAAGCCTCCTCCGATGACACACTTTCCTCCTCCCACTTCTAACTCTGTGATGCTGCTCACTAACTGTCTCAGCCCAGTGTTCTGCAATTTCAGCAGGAGAACAAGCTGCTAGGCACATGGACTCTGGGGCCACACTGCCTGGGGTTCCAATCCTGCCTCTGTTATTTACCAACTCAGGATACTTACTTAACCTCTCTGTGCTTCATTTTGTCATCAGTAAAAATGGATCTAAATTAGTATCATTTTCTCATCTGCAAACATGGATCTAAAATTAGTACCTATTAATATTTAACAGGATCATTGATAAATTAGTCTATGTTAAGAGCTTGGATGGTAAGTGCTCTGTAGATACTAGCTGTTGGTATTATTCCCATCTGTCCATATTCTTGACCAGTCACTGAGCTCCCACACTGCATGCCAGACACCTAGCTGGGCGCTTTCATATCCAATCATATTTATTCATCATGATCTTGCAAGGCTTAATTTTTTTTTTTTTTTTTTTTGAGACGGAGCCTTCCTCTGTCACCCAGGTTGGAGTGCAGCACAATCTCATCTCACTGCAACCTCCACCTCCCAGGTTCAAGAGATTCTCATGTCTCAGTCTCCCAAGTAGCTGGGATTACAGACATATGCCATCATGCCCAGCTAATTTCTGTATTTTTAGTAGAGATGGGGTTTTGCCATGTTGGCCAGAGTAGTCTCAAATTCCTGACCTTGAGTGATTCACCCACCTCAGCCTCCAAAAGTGCTGGGATTACAGGCATGAGCCACTATGCCCAACATTGCAAGGCATAATTTTCATTGTCCTCATTTTACAAATAAGGAAACTGAGGGCCAGGCACTGTGGCTCATGCCTGCAATCTCAGCACTTAGGGAGGCTGAGGCAGGTGGATCACTTGAGGCCGGGAGCTCAAGACCAACCTGGCCAACATGGTGAAACCCCATCTCTACTAAAAATACAAAACTTAGCTGGACGTGGTGGCGCACACATGTAATCCCAGCTACTCCAGAGGCAGAGACACGAGAATCACTTGAACCTGGGAGGTGGAGGCTGCTATGAGCCAAGATCGCACCACTGTACTCCAGCCTGGGTGACAGAGCAAGACTGTCTCAACAACAACAACAAGAAGAACAACGAAAACCACCAGGAAACCGAGCATCACAGGACAACTAACCACAAGTCATTCAACTGGGAAGATGGTGGAGCTGGGATTCAAACCACCGCTCTTCAGGAGCCTATGTTCCTCTTCACTACACTGTATACTAAGTAAGCATGGGAAAAGGTAGGCTCCTACCCATTCTTCAAGGCTCAACTCAAATATCCATCTGCCTTAAGAAGCTTCCTTGCACCATGCAGAGGGAGTTAGCCTTCCTTCCTCTCACCAATCTGCAGCATTGGTCTGGATTCTACATCACCTACCAGGGAAGTAAGGGTGGTGTTGCAGTTCTCAATATGGGCTTCCCCTACCAAACTGCCAGACTCCCAGATTGGGCAAGTTATGATACCTAACCCAAATAAGTTTCCTCTGAAGCACTGGCATTGGTGATATGGTGGTGAGCATAGCTGCCTTCCAAGTAAGTTTCATCATTGCTTCAGCAGGAAATGCAGTAGTCTGCTCTTATCTGCAGGGGACTATGTTTTAAGACCCCCCCAGTGGATGCCTGAAACCATGGATAGTAATAACCCTATATATACGGTACTATGTTTTTTTATATGTGCATACCTATGAGAAAGTTTAACTTATAAATTAGGCACAGCAAGAGAGGAATGACAATACTACTAATAAAATAGAACAACTGAGTAAAATAAGGATTACTTAAACACAAGCACTGAGATGCCTCCATAGCTGATCTGATAACCGAGAGAGCTACGAAGTGACTAATGAGCCCAAAGTGTAGACAGTGTAGGGATGCTGAACAAAGAGGGAAGATTCCATGTCCAGGGTGGGATGGAGTAAGAGGGCATAAGATTTCATCATGTTCTGCAGGGCACGGTGGCTCACACCTGTAATCCCAGCATGCTGGGAGGCCGAGGCAGGTGGATCACTTGAGGTCAGGAGTTTGAGACCAGCCTGGCCAACGTGGTGAAACCCCATTTCTACTAAAAGTACAAAAAGTAGCTGGGCGTGGTGGCAGGCGCCTGTAATCCCAGCTACTCGGGAGGCCAAGACAGAAGAATCGCTTGAACTCAGGAGGCAGAAGTTGCAGTGAGCCGAGATTGTGCTGTTGTACTCCAGCCTGGGCGACAACAGCGAAACTCTGTCTCAAAAAAAGAAAAAAAAGATTTCATCATGCTCCCCAGAATGGCATGCAACTTATTTTTTATTTATTTTTTTAATAGGAGAAAAGGTATACAAATTTACTTAACATGCATACACAGGAGCCTTCAGAATGAAGACCCAACTTCCCCATGAATTATAGAAACTTATGTATCATCTTGAGGTCATAAAAAGAATAGGAGCTTGCATCCTGGTAAAACAGGCTATGGGAAGAGGAAGAAGAATTCTATTGAGGGGCAAAGAATGATTTGATGGGGCAACAGGGATTAACTTGTAAGTAGTTTTCTTTGGAATTTAAATGATCCTTGGAGATAGTCATTATCCTCATAAAAAGACCTGTTCAAGTGTGATCACATCTTAGTCTTCTTTTCTATATCACAAGATATAAATTTAGCTTTCAGGGCCACAGTTCAGGAACCCTGTAAAGGAACTGCATAAACAAGGCACAAGGCCAGTCTTTTTAAGGGGTATTTATCAGTTCTATAAAGTCTATTTCAATTCCTCAAAGCAGTTTGCTCATATTTTAAAATATCCCATACTGGTCAAAAACCTTGATAAAATAACTGGTGTTTCCAATTGTGTCCCCTTTGCAGGCAGGCGAGTTTCTTGGGTTCTCTTCACTGTGGCTTCCAGAACAGAACAGTAGCTTTGATCACCCTGATCACTGCACCATACTGTGGAGGCCATAGGCTCATGGTCTCCTAAAAGTTCACTGAAAAATTACTGACATGAGGCAGATTGGTTAATAGGAGAAAAGGCATACAAATGTATTTAATATATATACACAGAAGCCTTCAGAATGAAGACTCTGACATGCAACTCAAATCTAATAAATGGGACTGGGCACGGTGGCTCACATCTATAATCCCAGAACTTTGGGAGGCCAAGATGGGTGAATTACTTGAGGTCAGGAATTCAAGACCAGCCTGGCCAACATGGTGAAACCCCGTCA
>NW_012117376.1:16622299-16623246 GCF_000951035.1 Colobus angolensis palliatus
AGAAAATTCGCCAGGCGTGGTGGCACATGCCTGTAATCCCAGCTACTCGGGAGGCTGAGGCAGGAGAATTGCTTGAACCCGGGAGGCGGAGGTTGTGGTAAGCCAAGATCGTGCCATTGCACTCTAGCCTGGGCAACAAGAGCAAAACTCTGTTCAAAAGAAAAAAAAAGAACGAAAGAAAAAGAAAAAAGAAAAAAAAAAGAAATATATAAAATTACATTCAGGCTATGTGAATAAGGTATATATGAAACATTAATAAGTTTCAGCTTTAGACTTGGGTCCCATCCCCAAGATATCTCATTATGTATACTCAAATATTCCAAAATACAAAATAATCCAAAATTCAAAATCTGAAACACTTTCGGTCCCAAGCATTTATTTTTTTAATTTTTGTGGGGACACAGTGGGTGTATGTATTTAGGGAGGTCCCAAGCATTTAAATAAAGGATACTTGCCTGGTTATGGTGACTCACACCTATAATCCCAGCACTTTGGGAGGCTGTGGCAGGAGGATCACTTGAACCTTTGTTTGTAGAGATGAGGTCCCACTATCTTGCCCAGGCTTGGTCTTGAGTTTGAGACCAGCCTGGGCAACATAGTGGGACCTTATCTCTATTAAAAAAAAAAAAAGGAAATTAGCCAGGCATGGTGGTGCACACCTGTGGTTCCAGCTATTCAGGAGACTGAGGCAGGAGGATCACTTGAGCCCAGGAGGTCAAGGCTGCAGTGAACCATGATCACACCACTGCACTCCAGCCTGGGTGATTGTGTGAGACCCTGTCTCAAAACAAACAAATAAATAAAAATAGGGCCAGGCAGGGTGGCTGGCCCTTATAATCCCAGCACTTTGGGAGGCCAAGGCAGGATGATTGCTTGAGCCCAGGAGTTTGAGACCAGCCTGGGGAACACAGCAAGACCTCAGTATCTGTTAAATTAAAAAAAAAAAA
>NW_012117376.1:16623831-16627852 GCF_000951035.1 Colobus angolensis palliatus
ACAAAAAAATTAGCCGGGTGTGGTGGCAGGTGCCTGTAATCCAGCTACTCAGGAGGCTGAGGCAAGAGAATCACTTGAACCTGGGAGGCAGAGGTTGCAGTGAGCCAAGATCGCACCGTTGCACTCCAGCCTGGGCAACAAGAGCGAAACTTCGTTCTGAAAAAAAAATGTGTAAGGGATACTCAACCTGTATTAAGAGTCATATCAGTGTCCTCTTCCTTGGTATACTGTGAAATTCTTGGAGGCAAGGAACCTTGCCATATACATATTTACTTGAATAAAATATTTCACTTTCTATCTGTGTGATTTTTTGAGCAAATTATGCTCTTTACATTTCATTTCCGCATATAAAGTGATGCTAATTATACTTCATGGTGTTGTTATGGAGAGTAAATGAGTTAATAAATGTAAAGCACACAACAGTGCTTGGCATAGAGTAAGTGTTCAATAAATGTTATTATTTTACTATTATATGCATTTCTCTCTGAAAGAATACACAACAAATTTTTAAGTGTTTACTTCCAGGGAGGAGAACTGGGGAGGTGAGCCACTGCTGACTTATATACTGTTTTGGTTTCCATTTTGTAACTTTTGTCCTGGGGGGGTATGTGTTATCTATCAACAAATTGGTTTAAACAAGGGAAAACAGGAGCCAGGCCTGGTGCTCTTGCCTGAAGTTCTAGCACTTTGGGAGGCTGAGGTGGGTGGATCCCCTGAGGTCAGGAGTTCAATACCAGCCTACCAACACAGTGAAACCCCGTCTCTACTAAAAATACAAAAAATTAGCTAGGTGTGGTGGTGGGCACCTGTAATCCCAGCTACTAGGGAGGCTAAAGCAGGAAGGTCACTTGAACCCGGGAGGCAGAGGTTGCAGTAAGCTGAGATCACGCCATTGTACTCTGGCCTGGGCAACAGGAGCAAAACTCTGTCCAAAAGAAAAAGCAAAAGGAAAACCAGGCGTGGTGGCTGACGCCTGCAATCCCAGCACTTTGGGGGGTCGAGGCAGGCGGATCACTTGAGGTCAAGAGTTTGAGACCAACCTGGCCGATATGGTGAAACCCCATCTCTACTAAAAATACAAAAATTAGGTGGGTGTGGTTGTGGGCACATGTAATCTCAGCTACTCGGGAGGCTGAGGCAGGAGAATCGCTTGAACCGGGGAGGCGGAGGTTGCAGTGAGCCAAGATTACACTACTGCATTCCAGCAGTGAGTGAGACTGAGTGAGACTCCTTCTCAAAAATAAATAAATAAATAAATAAAAACAGTTGAAATAGACTTCTGAGTGCAATTAAGCCTGAATGCATGGACAGTTGCCTTTCCAGTTCTGTTGCAGGGAACTGGAACCTCAGGCAGGGCTTGTGTTCCCTGGCCCACCTGGTTTTCTTCCCTGTCCCTAGTTGGGTGGAAACAGAACTAAGACTAGAACCCAGGACTCCTCATTTGGCATTTGACCCCTTTCCGTTGCTTCCCCACGAGGGACTGAATCCAGCTGCTGTTCCTGGCTCTTCTCACCACATGTGCACGCGCACACCCACACCCATACCCACATACACACACTCTCTCTCTCTCTCTCTCTCTATTAAAACCATTCGGGCTCGATGCAGATCTGTTCCCCTGGGAGCAGAAACCCGACCATCAGTCCCTTCTGCCCTGCTCGCCTTGAGACTGTCTCATCCTGGGGACATTACAGGTTTCATTTTGTCACTTGGAAGCTGCTCCAGCCAGGAAGGGAACCCGAGTTGACTTGAAGCCAGGCCCTTAATTGGATTGGATCCCTGTGGAGGCCATTAGCCTCTCGCTGCAGCTTGGCAGAGAGGAAATACTTCCTCCTCCACCCCAACCCCCACCCACGTCCACCCTGGCCAAGATCTTCCAGAGCTCTACCACCCACATAAGATACTGTCTAGAGTTTCCAATTACTATTACTCTCCCTCTCATTAGGACAGCTTTGTGCTGTTTGCAGACACTAACAAATATGCTAAGTATTGTGAGCAGTCTCATTTAATCTCTTTGTCCACTCAGGCTGCACTATTTTCAGTGAGAGCCTACTGTGTGTGCTGGGCACACTTCCAGGTCCAGGACAGACAGCATCTTGGCTCTCGTGAAGATTACATTCTATTTGGGAAGGCAGACAATAAACAAATACCCGGGCAAGTATGCCTAATCAGGAGATTATAAGAGCTATAAAGAGGAGTAAAGCAGAGTGAGGGTCTGGGGAAGGACACGGGGACAGGGAGGAGGAACAGTCTCTCTGATAAGATGACATTTGAGTAAAGACCAGAAGGACGTGAGGATAATATCTGGACACACTGTTCCCTTCGCTGGCAAAGGGAACAACAAGGTCAAAGGCATTGAGGCAGGAATTTCCTTGGTATGTTGGGGGAACAGTAAAGATGCAGATGAGAGATCAAGGTCCAGAGAGTTTGGGTGACTTGTTTGCTCAGACCTCCTGCCACCAATACAGTGGCTTTTGCCCACCACTCTGCCTAGTGAACCCTGAAGAATAGCAGAGGGTTAAAAAAATAAAAACCTATGCAGCTGGAGGCCAGATGTGTTGGCTCAAGTCTGTAATCCCAGCATTTAGGGGGTTTGAGGCAGGAGGATTGCTTGAGCCCAGGACATCAAGACCAGTCCTGGCAACATAATGAGACTCCATCTCTACAAATAATAATAAAATATTAGGGCTGGATGTAGTGGCTCATGCCTGCAATCCCAACACTTTGGGAGGCCAATGCAGGCCAGGAGTTTGAGATCAGCCTGAGTAACATGGTGAAACCCCATCTCTACAAAATATACAACAATTAGGTGTGGTGGTGCATGCCTGTAGTCCTAGTTACTCGGGAGGCTGAGGAAGGAGAATCACTTGAGTTCAGGAGGTTGAGGCTGCTGTGAGCTGTGATCATGCCACCACACTCCAGCCTGGTGACAGAGTGAGACCCTGCCTCAAAAAAACAAAATAAAATAAAATAAAAATTAGCTGGGTGTGGTGGTGCACACCTGTAGTCCCAGATAATTGGGAGGCTGTGGTGAGAGGATCACTTGAGCCTAGAAAGCCAAGACTGCCGTGAGCCGTGGTTGTGCCACTGCACTCCAGCCTGAGTGACAGAGACCCTCTCTCAAAAAACAGGCTGGCGCAGTGGCTCATACCTGGAATCCCAGCACTTTGGGAGGCCATGGCAGGTGGATCACTTGAGGCCAGGATTTCAAGACCAGTCAGGCCAGCATGGCGAAACCCCATCTCTACTAAAAATACAAAAATTAGCCAGGTGTGGTGGTGTGCGCCTATAATCCCAGCAACTTGGGAGGCTGAGGCAGGAGAATCACTTGAACCCGGGAGGTGGAGGTTGCAGTGAGCCGAGATCCGGCCACTGCACTCCAGCCTGGGCGATAGAGCGAGACTTTGTCTCAAAAAAAAAAAAAAAATACAAAAATTAGTCATGTGTGGTGAAGCACACCTATAATCCCAGCTACCCAGCTAATAAATGGTTTATTTCTAGAATTTTCCATTTAATATCTTTGAATTGTGGGTAACTGAAACTGCAGAAATCGAAACTGTGGATATAAAGGATACTACTATATAACAGAACCTAATTCAGAAACTCATTGTGAGGATTGTATGAGATAATCCACTTAAAACATTTAATAATCAGCATTTAATAAGTGTTAGTTATTACAGGCTGAGTATCCCTACTCCAGAAACCCCAAATCCAAAATACTTCACAATCTGAAACTTTTTGAGTGCCAACATGACACTACAAGTGGAAAATTCCACAAGAAAATACTGAATACAAACACTTAGGGAGGCCGAGGTGGGTGGATCACGAGGTCAGGAGATCCAGACCATCCTACCTAACACAGTGAAACCCCATCTCTACTAAAAATACAAAGAATCAGCTGGGTGTGGTGGCGGGCACCTGTAGTCCCAGCTACTCGGGAGGCTGAGGTAGGAGAATGATGTGAACCTGGGAGGCGGAGCTTTCAGTGAGCCGAGATTGCGCCACTGTACTCCAGCCTGGGCAA
>NW_012117376.1:16628297-16629814 GCF_000951035.1 Colobus angolensis palliatus
TTTTTCTTTTTTTTGAGACAGAGTCTTGCTCTTGTCACCCAGGCTGGAGTGCAGTGGCACCATCTCGGCTCACCGTAACCTCTGCCTCCTGGGTTCAAGTGAGTCTCCTGCCTCAGCCTCCTGAGTAGCTGAGATTACAGGTGCCTGCCACCATGCCCAGATAATTTTTTTTGTATTTTTAGTAGAGACAGGGTTTCACTATGTTGGCCAGGCTAGTCTTGAACTTCTGACCTCAAGTGATCCACCTGCCCAGACTCCCAAAGTGCTGGGATTACAGGTGTGAGCCACCACGCCTGGTCGATAAATGACTTGTTTAAGATCACATAGCGTGGGTTAAACTCAGGTCTAGTTATATACCTATCCCTCCATCTAGACCATAAGCTCTGTGAGGCCAGACTCATCTCTATATTCACCTTTGTATGGCCAGCACATAATACACAGACCAGCTTAAAGTTGGTGGTCAAAAATGTTGACGAAGTAATTAAAGATCTCTAGCTTCACAGCCTGTTCCAAATCTAATACAACACTTTGCTTTCCTGTCAAAATATGCCAGCCTGGGCGACATGGTGAAACCCTTCCTTTATGAAAAATACAAAAATCAGCTAGATGTGGTGGTGTGCACTTGTAGTCCCAGCTCCTTGGGAAACTGAGATGGGAGGATCGCTTGAGCATGGGAGGTTGAGGCTACAGTGCACTGTGATCATGCCACTGCATGCCAGACTGGGCAACACAGTGAGTGACCCTGTCCCCCCCCCAAAAAAAGGGTCCATCCAGTCATTAAAACATTCTGCAGCTGTTAAAAATTACAGTTTGCTTAAAGTAAAACACAGTTCATCTATATAATAGGATGATACGCAGTCATCAGAAATTACGTTTGCACCTACCGAGACACACACACACACAATTATGTTGAAGGTTGCTGGAATGGAGCTGCTGACAGAACAAGCACTGATGGAGTTCGCCACCAGGATGATGACATTCTGTGCCTGGTGGCCTCAGTTCACTGCAGCCTAGAGGGTCAGAAATCATCATCATCATCACCACCACCATTATTATATTATTATCCTACACTAAGTGTAGCCTATTTAGTATTACTCATTACCAGTATAGCCTACACTGCTACCTTATTTATTCATTTATTTATTTATTTTGTGTATTTATTTATTTTCAGACAGAGTCTCATTCTGTTGCCCAGGCTAGAGTGCAGTGGCGCGATCTTGGCTCACTGCAACCTTCACCTCCTGGGTTCAAGTAATTCTCCTGCCTCAGCCTCCAGAGTAGCTGGGAATACAGGCACCCACCACCATGCCCAGATAATTTTTGTATTTTTGTTTTTTGGTTTTTTTTTTGAGACGGAGTCTCGCTTTGTCACCCAGGTTGGAGTGCAGTGGCACAATCTCACTTCACTGCAACCTCCACCTTTTCCTGGGTTCAAGTGATTCTCCTGCCTCAGCCTCCCAGGTAGCTGGGACTACAGGCACATACCGCCACACCCGGCTAATTTTTATAATTTTAGT
>NW_012117376.1:16631253-16634124 GCF_000951035.1 Colobus angolensis palliatus
CTGGAGGTCCACCTGGCTCACTTGCTGGCCGCTTGGGAGAGACTTGCAGGCTTTGGCTTGGTTGGTTTGTTTCCCACATGCAACAGTCGCTAATCTCCTGGCGTAGAGCTAAGCTTCCTATGGCAGTGTCTGGATTTGAACCAGGACTGCAGGTCCTTGTGTGGAACACTGGGTCCTGTCTCACTGTGCCCTGCTGCGTCTGAGAGCGCACCAGGGACAGTCCATTACAGAAGACAACAGCCTCACCTGAGCTGACTGCAGACAGGGCCAGGGTCCTGAGGGTTGAGCTCGACACATTTTTTTCCCACCTCGTTTGCCTCTTAATTTTTAGATGAGGCTTGAGAAGGAGTCTTTTCTTTTCTTTTTTCTTTTTTTGAGATGAAGTTTCGCTCGTCACACAGGCTGGAGTGCAGTGGCGCTATCTCAGCTCACTGCAACCTCCGTCCCCTGGGTTCAAGGAACTCTCCTGCTTCAGCCTCCTGAGTTCAAGTGACTCTCCTGCCTCAGCCGCCCAAGTAACTGGGATTACAGGCGCCCGCCACCACGCCCGGCTAATTTTTGTATTTTTATTAGAGACAGGGTTTCACCATGCTGGCCAGGCTGGTCTCAAACTCCTGACTTCAGGTAATCCGCCCACCTCAGCCTCCTCAGCCTCCCAAAGTGCTGGGATTACAGGCGTGAGCCACTGCACCTGGCCAAGGGAAGGAGTCTTTTCTTCCCCTGAGCCTGCCTTAACTGGTGGATCCACCCCACATTATAGTTACCAGTGTCCCTGGATTCACTCAGTAAGGCTCCTGAGAGGGCTGAGTATGTCCAAGCCGTACAAACCCATCTCTTGTTAGCATCAGTGGCCTCTCATAGCACAGTGCTGATAGATGAGGCTAAGGGAGGCTCCACCCCAGTCCCCACAGCATATGAGGATGGCAAGGACGAAGAATGTAAGGGGGGGACCGAAGCACCAATTCCTGTTGATAAGAAATAAGCACTACAAGAATCAGCAGGAACAATACATTTACACAACCTAAGAGTGTCCACACAGGTTGCTCATTGCTTGCATGAAGGAAAATTGTAACATATGCAGTGGAAGAACGAGACCACCCCTTAGCCAGGGGATCAAAATTAACATCACCCTCCCCAGACAGGCAGACATCAGGTGCTTCACGAAGTCATGCCCTGCGAAGCACACTAGATCACTTTTGCCATATTCCAGCTGAGAATGCTTAGTTGAATGTGTTCATGAGGAGACATCAGATTGACCTGAGTTGAAGAACATTCTGTAAGAAAGATAACTTGCCAGGCACGGTGGCTCACGCCTGTAATCCCAACACTTTGGGAGCCTGAGGCAGGCAGATCACCTGACATCAGGAGTTTGAGACCAGCCTGACCAATATGGAGAAACCCTGCCTCTACTAAAAATACAAAATTAGCCAGGTGTGGTGGCGCATGCCTGCAATCCCAGCTACTCGGGAGCCTGAGGCAGGAGAATCGCTTGAACCCTAGAGGCGGAGATTGCGGTGAGCCGAGATCGCGCCACTGCACTCCAGCCTGGGCAACAAGAGTGAAACTCCATCTCAAAAAACAAAATAAATAAATAAAAATAAAAAGGGTTGGGTGCGGTGGCTCGTGCCTATAATCCTAGCACGTTAGGAGGCTGAGGCGGGCGGATTACCTGAGCTCAGGAGTTCAAGACCAGCCTTGGCAACACAGTGAAACCCTGTCTCTACTAAAACACAAAAAATTAGCCGGGCTAGCATTAGTGGCAGCCCGCACCTGTATTCCCAGCTACTCGGGAGGCTGAGGCAGGAGAATTGCTTTAACCTGGGAGGCAGAGGTTGCGGTGAGCCGAGATTGGGCCACTACACTCCACACTCCGGCCTGGGCGACAGAGCGAGACTCCATCTCTTAAAAAAAAAAAAAAAATTATATATGTGTGTATATCCACATCTATATCTATCATTTATCTCCATATATACATATAGATATGTATCCACATTTATTTTCTCTCTATATAGATGTAGATATGGATTAATATCTACTCTGTAGAAAGAGAATAAATGCGGCAAAATGCAAAACAATTGATGAATCTGGGTAAAGCATATTTAAGAGTTCTTTACATTATTTTTGCAAGTTTCCTGTTAGTTTGAAATTACTTCGAATTAAAATAAACAGAGGCCAGGTAAGAGGATCACCTGAGCCCATGAGTTGGAGACCAGCCTGGCAACATGGTGAAACTCTGGCTCTACTAAAAGTACGAAAAATTAGCTGGGCATGGTGGCTCATACCTGTAGTGTCAGCTACTCAGGAGGCTGAGGAGGGAGGATTGCTATAGTCCAGGAGGTTGAGGCTGCAGAGAACTGTGATTGTGCCACTGCATCCCAGTCTGGGCAACAGAGTTAGACCCTGTCTCAAAAATATAAATTAACTAATTAAATTAAATAAACATCAAAGAGGTTCAGAGAGAGGGAAAAGCTGGATCCCCAAGTGATATTTAGGGGAATTTCCCCACTCCTGTTGGAGTTAAATGAGGTGGCAGAACTCATCCTATTACTTCTCTTTTTAAGGACTTTGTGGTGAATTACTTGGTTTCTCTTTTGCTAACAGCCAGGAAGACACTCCAGCTCTCTTAGGTCATTGTCCCAGAGGCCAACCCACAGTGTCTGGTCCTTGGGGCTGGGCCTCCCGGGCCAGCCAGCTGGGAAACAAGACAGCACTGCTCACACACTGCATCTTTCCAAAGTGAAACTGGCAAGGGAGTCTGAGCTGCTGGGGCCCACATTGGAAAGTGGAGGAGAACGTGCTGTTAATGCTCCTTCTAAAAAGCTGCGTGTATAGGCCGGGTGTGGTGGCTCACACCTGTATTCCCGGCACTTT
>NW_012117376.1:16635809-16637026 GCF_000951035.1 Colobus angolensis palliatus
AGGTTTTGCCATGTTGCCCAGGCTGGTCTTGAACTTCTGAGCTCAAGTGATCCATCCACCTTGGCCTCCCAAAGTGCTGGAGTTACAGGTGTGAGCCACCTTGCCCCAGCCTATTTTTCTTTTTCTCACCTTTTCAAGATTCAATTCAAGTCCTGTGAAGGAAGATCTGGATCTTGATCTTTTACGTATAGTTTCCCTGTCTTTCTGGCCTAAGGAGGGGGTCAGGCTTTTACAATGGCCATCTCCCCGCCCTGCCTGCAGGAGACAAAACCCAGCTTCCCGCTTTTGTCTGCCGGATGCGGGTCCCCCTGCTGAGGCCACCACCAGCTGCTGTGATTCATGGCATCGGACTAATAGGACTTCTCTCTCTCCTCCCGGCTGCCCTCCTCCTGCAGGGATAGGGCTTGGGGAGGGCGGTAGAGGCATGTTGAAAGCATTGGCTTTGAGGTCAGACTGCCTGGATTCATAGCCCAGCTCTGTCTTTTCAGCTGTGTGACCGTGGGCAAATTATTTAACCTCTCTATATCTCACTTTACCCAACTGTAAAATGGGGAATAGCAATACCCCGCCTCCGTTGATAGATCTGTCCTGAGGATTAAACCCTGGGGAAGTGTGCACTCAGTAATGTTCGCTATTGTGATTATGCTGTCAGCCCAGAGGTGGAGGTGGGAAGAGCGAGTTCTGCTTCCAAAGGGGCCGTCTCCACACTCCTCCACTCCCAGCTACTCTGCCCCATGAAGCCCACAGATCTTTGCTTGTGCTGGGACCTCTGACCCTCTTCTCAGGCTTTTCCGGCTGGAGAAATACTTCTCATATTTCAGGATTCAGAGGCGAAGGCTCCAGGGATCTCCCACAAACACACCTCCACCCTCAGTCCAAATAAACCACTTCCTCTTCTGAATCCTGCACTGCTGGACATTGGATGCCACATTGTATTGAAATTATTTGTGTAACCCAGGGGTTCCCTCCGGGTCCCCAGCCAACAGGGGTCACCAGTTCTTTAAAGTTGCTCCCATAGCCCCCACCTACACCGTCCCAACAGAACCCTCCTCTGCCTTTCCCCCCAGCCCCCAGTGGCCACCCCGTCTCAGCTCCGGGGTGAATCCAGAGGCATCTAAGCCAATCAGCTCCTTGCATTGTCTTGGTGCTGTGGTTGGTATAGAGGTGACCACATGACCCAGCTCACCCAATCAGACTGAAGGGAAGGACTTAAATGT
>NW_012117376.1:16641416-16652997 GCF_000951035.1 Colobus angolensis palliatus
TGCACTCCAGCCTGGGCGACAAGAGTGAAACTCCATCATACATACATACATACATACAATAAAAATAAATTTTATGTTTAAGCCAATTGAGTCGAGTGTTCACACATAATCACATTGCACAAACTCACATTCAGTTGAGCGCTTGGCCCTGCACAGTGGCTCACACCTGTAATCCCAGCACTTTGGGAGGCCAAGGCAGGTGGATCGCTTGAACTGAAGAATTCGAGACCAACCTGGGCAACGTGGCGAAACCCTGTCTCTACAAAAAATACAAAAATTAGCTGAGCGAGGTGGCACACACCCATAGTCCCAGCTACTTGTGGGGCTGAGGTAGGCAGATTGCTTGTGCTGGGAAGTTGAGGCTGTAGTGAGCTGAGATCATGCCACTGCACTCCAGCCTGGGTGATGGAAGTGAGACCCTACCTCAAAAAAAAAAAAAAAAGAAAGAAAGAAAGAAAAAGAAGAAAATTATTGAGTGATTAATATGTGCCAGGCACTGTTCTGAGGGCTTTATGTGCATAGATTAGTTTAACACTCACTGCACTGTAGCCTGGGTGACAGAGTGAGACTCTGTCTCAAAATAAAATAAACCGTATAGGTCACTTATGTCAGTACCTAGCACATAGTAGGGGCTAAAAAAAATTAGTCTATGTTATTATTCCCATTTTATAGATGAGGAAACCAAGACCCAGAGACTCCATGACAAGACCGAGGACCACGCAGTTAGAAGCATGTCAAACCTGTGTAACCTAGTTCTAAAGTCGGCTGTGTCAACCACATGGCTCAAACCCCCAGTGCTTGCCTGATGAGAAGCTCAGGAGAAGTGGAGGTTATAAGTCGCCCCTCCCATCAGTCTCCCAGGACTGTCTCCACTGAGTTCTCAATCTCTAAATGCCTCTAGGGTCCCAAGTGTGCTGCCTACACCCCACCCCTACTCCCAGGACACTGGCTGCCCTTCCCCTCTTCAGAACCACTACCAAAAGACTGGCGTACAGCAGATGGCCTGGAAAGCTTATGTGATAGTGGAGGGAGCCACCACTAAGTAACTATAAATAACTGCAATTTCAATATTAAATAATCCTGGTTTTTTGACAAGGCTTCTGGCTCTGTCGCCCAGGCTGGAGTACAGTGGCATGAGCACAGCTTATTGCAGCCTTAACCTCCTGGGCTCGATCAATCCTCCTGGCTCAGCCTCCCGAGTAGCTAGGACTACAGGCATGTGCCACCATGCCTGACTAATTTTTTCTTTCTTTTTTTTTTTTTTAGACAAAGTCTTGTCACCCAGGCTAGAGGGCAGTGGTACGATCTCGGCTCACTGCAACCTCCACCTCCCAGATTCAAGTGATTCTCCTGCCTCAGCCTCCCGAGTAGCTGGGATTACAGGCGCCCACCACTGCACCTGGCCAATTTTTGTATTTTTAGTAGAGACGGGGTTTCACCATCTTGGCCAGGCTGGTCTCAAACTCCTGACCTTGTGATCCACCCGCCTTGGCCTCCCACAGTGCTGGGATTACAGGTGTGGGCCACTGCTCCTGGCCCTAATTTTTTTCTATTTTTGGTAGAGACAGGGTCTCATGTGTTGCCCAGGCTGATCTTGAACTCCTGGGCTCAAGTGATCCTCCTGCCTTGTCCTCCCAAACTGCTGGGATTACAGGCACGCGCCACCACGCCCAGATAATTTTTGTATTTTTAGTAGAGATGGGGTTCCACCAGGTTGGCCAGGCTGGTCTCAATCTCCTGACCTCATGATCCACCCACCTTGGCTTCCCAAAGTGCTGGGATTACAGGCATGAGCCACTGCACCCGGCCTGGCTTGGTTTTTAACCTCACATGTGTTTCCTCCCTGGGAGTCTGTGAGCACCCTGAGCTCCACGGTGGGTGGATTCTGGCCCGTGGCTCCAGGACCCAGCCTTATTCCAGTGAGTGTCCAACGGAGGGAGGATGGAGTTGGCGACCCCTTGCCCTTCCTGTCCTGGTCCCACCCCCCAGTGAGTCAGCTTGGAGCCAGGCCTCTTGGCCTTTCCTGTTCTCCCCTCTGGCTCCGGAACAACAGCCGGATGTGAGCTGCGCCCAGGCTGTTTTGGGACTTGGCGGACTGGCAGGTGTTGGCTGACTGTCTCCTGGAGGCCAGGCCCATTGCTTGGTTCCCCACATCCCACAGCCAGCGGGAGAACCCCATCCCAAGAGATGAGCAATGGATACCAGTGGATGTGTGGGTACTCAGGGCACCCCAACTCCTGAATAGAGGGTCAGAGAAGGCCAGAGGATGAACCCTGAAGCCAGAGGTCTTGGGTTAGAATCCTAGGCACGTTACTTTAACTCTGCCTCAACTGCCTTATCTGTAAAATAACAGTGGGGATAATAATAGTCATTGTCTGCAAGATTGCTGAAGAGTAAGGCCGGGCATGGTGGCTCACACCTGTAATCCCAGCACTTTGGGAGGTCAGGGTGGGCGGATCACCTGAGGTCGGGAGTTCAAGACCAGCCTAATCAACATGAAGAAACCCCGTCTCCACTAAAAATACAAATTAGCCAGGCGTGGTGGCACATGCCTGTAATCCCAGCTACTCAGGAGGCTGAGGCAGGAGAATCACTTGAACCCAGGAGGAGAAGGCTGCAGTGAGCCGAGATCATACCATTGCACTCCAGCCTGAGCAGCAAGAGCGACACTCCGTCTCAAAAAAAAAAAAAAGAAAAAGATTGCCGAAGAGTAAATGCATTTATATCTGTAAAGCACGCAAAGGAGTGCCTAGCACATGAGAAGCACTAAGTCCATGTTTGTTACATGAAAAACATAAATTCAATAAACATTTGCTGAGAGCCCACCATGTGCAGGCCCAGGTCAGGTGCTGGGGACACAGTGAACAAGGTGGACACAGCAGCTGCCCCCAAGAAAGGGCACTGGGCATCTCCCACAGGGGGACCAAATCAGTACATGAAGCAGAGCCTGGGAATCTGTTAGGGCATGGCACTTACAGTGAAGCTGAAATTTCCATGAACAAGGCTGGGAGCAGTGGCTGATGCCTGTCATCCTCATGCTTTCGGAGGCTAAGGGGGAAGTATCCTTGAGGCAGGAATATCCTTGAGGCCAGGAGTTCAAGACCAGCCTGGGCAACATGGTGAGACCCCTATCTCTACCAAGAAAAATTAAAATCAGCTGGGTGTGGTGGTACATGCCTGTAGTCCCAGCCACTCAGGAGATGGAGGTGGAAAAAGATTCCTCGAGCCCAGGAGCTATGGTTGCACCACTACATTCCAGCCTGGGTGACAGAGCCAGTCTCTGTCTCTATTTAAAAAAAAGTTCTGGCCGGGCATGGTGGCTCATGCCTGTAATCCAGCACTTTAGGAAGCCGAGGTGGGCAGATCACTTGAAGTGAAGAGTCCAAGACCAGCCTAGCCAACATGGTGAAACCCCATCTCTGCTAAAAATACAAAAAGTAGCCAGGTGTGGTGGTGCACACCTGTAGTCTTAGCTACTTGGGAGGCTGAGGCATGAGAATCGTTTGAACCTGGGAGGCGGAGGTTACAGTGAGCTGAGATCGCACCACTGCACTCCAGCCTGGGTGACAGAGTGAAACTCCGTCTCAAGAAAAAAAAGAAAAATCCCTGAACAAATAGGGAAACTGACGCCTTGGGGAGGGGCAGAGAGTTGCTTGGGATCACTACATCTTGGAGATCACATTTTTGTGAGGGGCACATAGCTGCTATTGTATTATTGTTATGTCATTGTTCCCAATTTACCCAGGAGGAACTGAGCCGAGAGGTTAAGTAACTTAGTTGAGATCACATGACTAGGAAATGGTAGAGCCAAGATTGAATCCCAGCCAGCCTGGCTAACCAAACAGCAGCATAAAGCTGATCATTAACTGTCTTTTACTGAATATCCACAACATACTTGCAAAATACATCATCTTCTTCATCCTCACACCACCCGATGAAGGAGGTACCATTAAGGTCCCCATTTCACAGATGAAGGAACTGAGGCCCAGGGAGGTTGTGTGATTTACCCAGGGTCTCACTTCCAGGCAGTGGTAGAGTTGGGGTTTCTTGACACGGGGTTATGCTGCTGTCCAAGACCTTTTAATTCCCAGCTGGCTTTCCCTGGCCAGGCTAGAGCCAGTGCCATCCCCCATCCATCCCATCCCTTCTAGGGTGTACGTGCAGAGAATGCAGAAGTCATTGAACTATGGTCTGGACAAATGGGCATTATGAGCAGGGTCCTTCTGCCAAGCAGCCACAGCCAAGTGGACGCTGTCCTAGACTAGCCACCTCCTCCCTCCTTCCAGCTTGACCCCAAAATCCAGGATTCTTTAGAAAGACTAGACTCTACTAGGCTGAGAACACCCCAGTGCCAACAGCAAGGGCTTCAGCTCTACTGGGCCCTCCACACACATTATGTGAAGGTGAAACTTCACAAGAACCCCAAGAAGAAGGTTCTAGTACTATCCTCATTTTGCAAGAGGCAGGATAGTAGAGGGGTAAGAGCACTGACTTGGAGCAGAGGCTGCCTGGGTTCCATCCCCCACCCGGCCACTAGATCTGCCCGAGGTGCTGTCTTAGTCATGGCCTTGCTCACTTAACCTCTCTGGCCCTCAGTCTCTTCATCACTAGGAAGAGGACAAGACTGGTACCTACACCTCATAGGGAGGATAAAAGAACTAGAAGTATTAGGATATGCGCACAGCACATAATGAGCACCATGTGTTTGCCATTTTATGGAAAGTGAAGCTCAAGAAAGTTATATGACTTGGCCTACGTCACACGAGTACCACATGGAAGAGCCAGGACTTGGACTCAAGTCTGTCCAACTCCAAAGCAGCCCTCTCCTCACATACGCAGGGCATCGAGCTCCTTGATGGATGAGCAGAAGTTTTAGATTGAAGGAAGGTGGACATTTCCGGTTGTTCACAGAGCTAGGAATGGGCTACATAGCAACTAGTAGTAGTTCCAGGGTGACTGCCACATCACCACAGCTCTAACATCCAGTCTGATGGACACAGGATTCCGAGCGCCTACTCTGTGCCAGGTCAGGTACTGGGCATTAAGAAAGGAGGAAGAAAGCACACGCAGTTCACGAAGCTCAACAATCCAGTGGAGGAGATGGAGGGCAAGTGAATCACTATGATACAGTGAAATAATGGCTCTACGGTGCTGAAGACAGATGCAAAGAGCAAATTCTCCCTGGGAAGCAGCTGGAGAAGGCTCCATGGAGGAACTGGCATTTGAACTGGACCTTTAAGAACTGAGCAAGGCCGGGTGTGGTGGCTCACGCCTGTAATCCTAGCACTTTGGGAGGCCGAGGCAGGTGGATCACCTGAGTGATTCAAGTTCGAGACCAGCCTGGCCAACATAGCGGAACCCCATTAGCCAGGCATGGTGGTGCATACCTGTAGTCCCAGCTACTTGGGAGGCTGAGGCAGGAAAATCACTTGAACCTGGGAGGTGGAGGTTGTGGTGAGCTGAGATTGTGCCACTGCACTCCAACCTGGGCGACAGAGCGAGACTCCATCTCAAAAAAAAGGCTGAGCAAGTTCAAGTTCAAAACAGGAAAAGTGAATCCACCCCAGACAGAGGGCCTAGCAGGAGCAAGTGCAGAGAATTACAGGGCACATGGGGCATTCAGGGGAGTGGAGAGTTCCATATGCCCCAGGCAGGGCCGATGAGACTGCAGAAGTGGTTCCAGGTCACAGTAGGAGGGCCTTTCTATTGGTCAGAACTTCTGGGTTGCAAGAGACAGAAAACACAATTCCAAGAGGCTTAGAAAAAAAGAAAATCCATTGACTCAAAAAACTGAACATTCACCTCCTTTGAGGATGGAATTTAAAAAGAAAAAACAATAGAGTATATTAGTGTATTTGCTTCAGGTATAGCTCAAATAATGCTTTCAAGACTGGGCCTATGGCCCGGCGTGGTGGCTCAAGCCTGTAATCCCAGCACTTTGGGAGGCCGAGACGGGCGGATCACCAGGTCAGGAGATCGAGACCATCCTGGCTAACACGGTGAAACCCCTTCTCTACTAAAAAATACAAAAACTAGCCAGGCGAGGTGGTGGGCG
This sequence comes from Colobus angolensis palliatus, assembly GCF_000951035.1. Lineage (NCBI taxonomy): Eukaryota > Metazoa > Chordata > Mammalia > Primates > Cercopithecidae > Colobus > Colobus angolensis. The sequence goes on from NW_012117376.1 coordinate 16,647,472, forward strand.
CCTGTAGTCCCAGCTACTTGGGAGGCTGAGGTAGGAGAATGGCATAAACCCGGGAGGCAGAGCTTGCAGTGAGCTGAGATCTGGCCACTGCACTCCAGCCCGGGCGACAGAGTGAGACTCCGCCTCAAAAAAAATAAAAATAAAAAAAAAAAGAAGACTGGGCCTTGCCCATCTCTCTGCTTCTCCTTGTGTTGGCTTCACTCTGGAGCAGGCCCTTTCCAAATGGAGGCTCCAAGCCCAGGGGAAAGAAAGATTCATTTCTCCAGATATGTATGTATTTATTTATTTTATTGTATTTTTTTGAGATGAAGTCTCGCTCTTGTCCCCCAGTCTGGAGTGCAATGGTGCGATCTCGGCTCGCTGCAACCTCTGCCTCCCAGGTTCAAGCAATTCTCCTGCCTCAGCCTCCTGAGTATCTGGGATTACAGGTGCGTATCACCACGCCCAGGTAATTTTTTGTATTTTAAGTAGAGACGGGATTTCACCATGTTGGCCAGGCTGGTCTCAAAGTCCTGACGTCAGGTAATCTGCCTGCCTCAGCCTCCCAAAGTGTTGAGATTACAGGCATGAGCCACCGCACCCGGCCCATTTCTCCAGATATTTATACACAGGTTCTGAACTTGAATTTCACTGGACTGGTTTAGGTCATGTGACTATGTCTAAACCAATTGCTGTACAGAGTTGATGGAAGTGGGGGTGGAACAATCGGATTGATCAGGTTGGGGTCACATGTCTAATTCTAGGCCTGAGCTCCACTCAAAACATATGGACTGAGAGTGGGGGCCCAGGTGCTTCCCCAGAAATAGAGAGACTTGGAGCTCGTATGGAAAAGGAATGGATGCTGAGTGGGCAAGACGGCAGCCTGAACACTGAGGTGAAGGTCTTTTAGGCAGTGAGGAGTCAGTGAGGGCTTTAATTTGAGGACAGAGCAGTTTGGACTCAACTTGGGCTTTGTGAGTGAAGAAGGGAGAAATGATGAGGACAGAGAGATTTGTAGGTGAAAGTCTCTTTGAGAGATCCTGGAGACCTGGGGCAGCAGTCATGGAGAGGAGGGGGTGAGGCAAAGGCTGCTTGGCTGGGATGCCCCAGTTGTTACTGGAAGGGCTGCTTCAAGGATCAAGACCACGTCACCCCCTGGCTACAGGCCTTCAGATGCCAGCAAGAGCGTGGGCTAAGGGCCCAGCCTCCCTGCCCCCCAATGCCTATGACTAACTCTTTCCCTCCATCTGCCCCCGCACTTACTGGTCCCCACTGGGCCCCAGAGAATCTGATCCCCTATAGTCCCAGTTGTGAGGTGGTCACCTTGTCATAAGGTGGTGGTAGTGGTGGAGGCTGGGCACCTTCACCCCTCCCAGCCTTAGCAACCCCTTTCTTAGTTTCTAACCTCCCACCCATCCCCCCTGGGGCCTGGAACATCACCCCGTGGGCTCCAGGCAGGCCAGCTCCTCTCCCTGGTGAATGGAGCCATTGTAAGATCAGCCTAAGAGCTGGCAGGCACTAGCCTGGTACACGTGGCTCTCCCAGAGTCCCTGAGTCCAGCCATTCTTGGTGCTGGGTGCTTGGGCCTGCTCAGAAATGAAAGAGGAGGCCTGAGGAGACGTGGGCTGCTATAGCAGGGTTCAGGACCTGCTGCAGCTGGGCCCCTGAATATACTATGCTCGGCCTCAGGTCTGAGGGAGGAGGCTGGGGGCCAGAGCTTGACTCTGGAGCCTTCAGAACTTTGGGGCAGGAGGGACTTGCCAGTTGGGCCCTGATATATCAGGGGTTTTTACCAAACCAAAAGCTGTGATGTGATAGAAAAATGCCAGAACTCTGTCCCTGGTGGTCCAGCCAACCCCAGAGAACTCTGGAGGGAGAGGCAGGACACTGAGGCCATCTGGGAAAGATTATGAGGTTTGGGAGTTGGTGATGAGAAAGTGGGGAGCTTGGGACTTGGCATTTCACCACAGACTGCCTTCTAGAGCCTTCCAGACTGAGCCTGGGGTGATGGTGTCACAACACTTAGCTACTGTTTATCGAAGACTTATTAAATGGTTAAGCACTGTGCTCAGAACTTCACATACTTTATCTCCTTTAGTTCTTATGACATTCATATAAGGCAGGTATTATCATTATTCCCAGGGCTGTCATGTACTGTTGCCCAGACTGTTCACTGCACAAAGGTACCCAACCATAGATGAGTATGTGAAGGCTAAAATCCACCCAGTGCTGTACACACCCACTCTGTTCCTGTGGGTCTGTGTCTACTATAAGAAGGTCCTCTTTTTCTTATGTTATAGCTGGGAAGTTAGGCTTTGAGGAGATGAAATTACTTGTCCAAATCTTCGTAACAGATAAGTGTAAGATCAGATCTGCTGACTCCAAAACCTCTCAATGAACCACTATACCCTGTATCTTCAGGCTTACGTACTCACACTCCTCTCCGCTTTTCTTTTTCCTCGGGACCCAGCTGCTCACAATAGGCAACGTGGTAGGAGGCAAAAGCTTGGGCCGGGAGATAGGAGACCTGGGTTGCAGGCCTGGCTCCTCCACCTTAGTATTCACCTCTCCTCTTCACACCTCAGTCTCCTTATCTGTAAAGTGGGAATTTCAATTAGAGTTCTTTAGAAGCAAGAAAAACCAACTTGGGCTTACTGGGAAAAAAAAAAAAAAAAAGGAAGGCAGTGGAAGAATCTGGGCTGCCAGTAGAATGGAAGGAGGAGCTAAACTAGACTTTGGATAGACCAGAAACCTCACTCCAGGGATCCAGCAACGGACATTTGGGCTAGATCCCTGTGGCATCCCCACGTCTATGTGAGCCCCTGTGTCTGGGAGAGGGACACATGCCCAGCTCATAGGGATTGCCTGAGTCAAGTGGGCTCTGGGTGGGGAGGCTCTCTGCAGGCTGCAAAGTAGATGTGATTCAGGGGAACATCGTATGTGGTTCCTGACCCAGGAAAAAGTGTGAACAAGGCCAGCCTCTGGCCCTGGCTTGCCACTGACTGACTGCCCAAGGTCACGTGTCTTTGGGCAAGTCACTTCTCCTTCTGGGCCAGAGTTATCTACAGAAAGAAGATGATTATCTGTAAGGCCAGTTTTTAGCTCACTAAGGTGTTAGCAACTGATTTCAGGGAATTTCGAAGACATTCTTGGGAGCAGTTGCTCAACCCAAAAGAATGAATCATGGATGGTGGAATTTCAGGCATCCATGAAGATGATGTTGGGTGGAGTTTGTGTGTGGTCACACTAAGCGGAAAAATTCCACTGCACGTAGGAGACCAAGTGGGGAGAGGGGCAGCCTGGGCACAGTATCCCGACTTCTCACCTCCAGGACCTCTGCCATGAGAGGGCTACAGAGATCCTGCTCAGGGGCAAGAGGTTAGCCACATTTGAGAGTTCGGTCACTGGAGGGGCTCCAGGCAGAGGAAGAACAGCTGGCTGATGGGAGACATGGAGCCTCCCAACCACTCCTATCCCCATGCCTTTATCAAACAGACACACATATTCATGGCAGCCGGCTGAGGCACTGTGCATAAAGGACATCGGTTCTCCTGTCTGGGCCTCAGTTTCTACTTCTGTCAAATGGGGATAAGGTCACTGTTGCTCTAACCTCATGGGGTCTTTCTAAAAATCAAATGGAACAAGACGTCCGAAAGAAAACTGAGGAAACCTAGGATCTTGGTGCTGAATAAGGACTGGAATGTCAGTGTCATGGAGCAGGGCTTCTCTCTGTCTTCTGCACTACTGTATCCTCAGTGTAGCATGCAGCCAGCACATAGTAGGTGCTCAAAAAATTATTTATTGAGGCACAGTGGCTTACAACTATACTCCCAGCACTTTGGGAGGCTGAGGCAGGCGGATCACTTGAGGTCAGGAGTTCGAGACCAGCCTGGCCAACATGGTGAAACCCGTCTCTACTAAAAAAATTGCAAAAATTAGCCAGGCGCAGTGGCTCACGCTTGTAATCCCAGCACTTTGGGAGGCCTAGGCAGGTGGATCATGAGGTCTGAAATTCGAGACCAGCCAGACCAACATGGTGAAACCCCATCTCTAATAAAAATACAAAAATTAGCTGGGCATGGTGGTATGAGCCTGTAGTCCCAGCTACTTGGGAGTCTGAGGAAAAGAACTGCTTGAACCTGGGAGGTGGAGGTTGCAGTGAGCCGAGATCGCACCACTGCACTCTAGCCTGGGCGACAGAGCGAGACTCCATCTCAAAAAAAAAAAAAAAAAATTACAAAAATTAGCTGGGAGTGGTGGCGCCTGCCTGTAATCCCAGCTACTTGGGAGGCTGAGGCAGGAGAATCCCTTGAACCTGGGAAGCGGAAGGGGAGGTTGCAGTAAGCCAAGATTGCGCCACTGCAACTCCAGCCGGGACGACCAAGCAACAAGACTCCATCTCAAAAAGAAAAAAAAAAAAGTATTGAGTATTAATAAGTAGTATCTATAGGTTCTTATGTTCCAAGCATTGCTCTGAATTTTTGTTTTGTTTTGTTTTGCTTTTTGAAATAGAATCTCGATCTGTCTCCCAGGCTGGAGTGCAGTGGCACGATCTTGGCTCACTGCAACCTCTGCCTCCTGGATTCAAGCGATTCTCCTGCCTCAACCTCCAGAGTAGCTGGAATTACAGGCATGTGCCACCATGCCCGGCTACTTTTTGTATTTTTAGTAAAGAGCAGATTTCATCATGTTGGCCAGGCTGCTCTTTAACTCCTGACCTCAGGTGATCTGCCTGCCTTGGCCTCCCAAAGTGCTGGGATTATAGGTATAAGCCACTATGCCTGGCCTGATTTTGTTTTTTAGAGACAGGGTCTCTCTCTGTCACCCAGGCCAGAGTGCCGTGACACAGTCATAGCTCACTGCAGCCTTGAATTCCTGGGCTTAAGCCATTTTCCTGCTTCAGCCTCCCAAGTAGCTGAGACTATAGGTATGAGCTGCCACACCCAATGGTCTGAATTTTCCAGGTATTCATTCTTTTAATCTTTACAATAATATTAGTACTGTTATTATCATCCCCACTTTAGAGATAAAGAAACTGAGATGATGTCACTTGCCCAAGGCCACGCAGCTAGTAAGAGGTAGAGATGGACTTTGAACCCAGGTAGTCTGGTTCTAGGGTCTGCTCTTAAGTATAACTCTACCTGCTGAATGGCTGGCTAAGTGGGCAAATTGAATGAATACATGAATGCATGAACGAGGATATGAATAAATGGAGCTTGGGATTTAGACTACTCAAAACTTTTATTTTAAGAACAGGAGCCGAGGCCGGGCATGGTGGCTCACACCTGTGATCCCAGCACTTTGGGAGGCCGAGGTGGGCGGATCACGAGGTCAGGAGTTTGAGACCAGCCTGGCCAATATAGTGAAACCCCATCTCTACTAAAAATACAAAAATTAGCCAGGTGTGGTGGCACATGCCTGTAGTCCCAGCTAATCTGGAGGCTGAGGCAGAAGAATTGCTTGAACCCGGGAGGTGGAGGTTGTAGTGAACCGAGATCATGCCACTGCATTCCAGCCTGGGTGACAGAGTGAGACTCTGTCTCAAAA
>NW_012117376.1:16653842-16655368 GCF_000951035.1 Colobus angolensis palliatus
AAAAAAAAAAAAAAAAAATTAGAGGGCCGGGCATAGTGATTCACACCTATAATCCCAGCATTTTGGAAGGCTGAGGTAGGTGGATCACGTGAGGTCGGGAATTTGAGACCAGCCTCACTAACATGGAGAAATCCCGTCTCTAGTAAAAATACAAAATTAGTGGGACATGGTGGCGCATGCCTGTCATCCCAGCTACTCTGGAGCCTGAAGCAGGAGAATCACTTGAACCCAGGAGGTGGAGGTTACAGTGAGCCAAGATTGTGCCATTGCACTCCAGCCTAGGCAACAAGAGTAAAAATTCGTCTCAAAAAAAAAAAAAAAATTAGCCAGGCATGGTGGCAGGCGCCTGTAATGCCAGCTATTCAGGAGGCTAAGACAGGAGAATAGCTTGAAACCAGAAGGCGGAGGTTGCAGTGAGCCAAGATTGCGCCAGTGCACTCCAGCCTAGGCGAAAGAGCGAAACTCTGTCTTAAAAAAAAAAAACATGGGCTGAAACTTCTAGCAAGAATTCTTCTTTTTTATTATCTATCAGCAGGCTCTGGCATTTACAGAAAACATTTTACAAATGTAACCGGGTATAGTGACTCACGCCTGTAATCCCAGCACTTTGGGAGGCCAAGGTGGGAGCACTGCTTCAGCCCAGGAGTTTGAGACCAGCCTAAGCAACATAGCAAGATCCCATTTCTACAAAAAATACAAAAATCGGCTGGGCATGGTGGTGCTCGCCTGTGGTCCCAGCTACTCAGGAAGCTGAGGTGGGAGGATGGCTTGAGCCCAGGAGGTTGAGGCTGCAGTGAGTCATGACCGTGCCACTGCACTCCAGCCTGGGTGACAGAGTGAGATCTTGTCTCAAAAAAGAAAAGAAAAGAAAAACAACAACCAAGAAAAAAAAAAACCCTAAAAAACAAATGCAACAGCGTGTTCTAATTGGTCTTGTCATTTCCCTCCAAATCTGTTCTTCCTCTTTGTCTCCTCCACTCTCAACTCATGCTGTCACAGAGGACAAGCTGCCTAAGCTAGACATTTTCAAGTCATAGTTGACATCTTTCTCTCTCTGATTTGGACAGTCCGTGGACCTCAAGGTCACAGCAGAAACTTTATCTGACATCAAGGTCATCCAGATGTTGACCTCTGTCATCTAACAAGTGTTACAGCTCACTGCGGCCCTTTTATGCTTTAAGATTTCATGAAAAATCGGCTCTAATATCTCACCCCAGTGTAATGGGCTTCATGGCTTGTCTGCTGTTTCAGTTAAAACCGTTGCAGCAAAATGAATCAACTGAAACTTAGTGGCTTAAAGCAATATCATTTTGGCCGGGCGTGGTGGCTCATGCTGTAATCCTAGCACTTTGAGAGGCCAAGGCGGGTGGATCACCTGAGGTCAGGAGTTTGAGACCAGCCTGACCAACCTGGTGAAACCCCATCTCTACTAAAAATATGAAAATTAACTGGGAGTGGTGGTGGGCACCTGTAATCCCAGCTATTTGGGAGGCTGAGGCAGGAGAATCACTTGAACCTGGGAGGTG
>NW_012117376.1:16660528-16661705 GCF_000951035.1 Colobus angolensis palliatus
CATCTCGGCCTCCCAAAGTGCTGAGATTACAAGTGTGAGCCACAGCTCCTGGCCTCTACTTGCTTCTTAATCCTGAACAATTAAGTTCTCTGCCTCTTCTCCTTCCCAGTGCCTTCTAGCCTCAGCGAGTCATTCTCTTTCCACAAATATAATGTCCTTTCAGCCAAGAAAAATGTTAAAACATGGCAAAGCAGTGGTGGCTCATGCTTGTAATCCCAGCACTCTAGGAGGCTGAGGCAGGCAGAAGGATTGCTTGAGCCCAGGAGTTTGAGACCAGCCTGGGCAAGACCGTGAGACCTTGTCGCTACAAAAAAAAAATAGAAAAATATTACCCAGGTGTGGTGGCACACACCTGCAGCCTCAGCTACTTGGAGGCTGAGGCAGGAGGATTGCTTGAGCCCAGGAGTCAAGGCTATAGCAAGCCCAGGAGTCAAGGCTGTAGCAAGCTGTGTTTGTGCCGCTGCATTCCAGCCTGGGTGACAGAATGAGACCCTGTCTCTCTCTCTCTCTCTCTCACACACACACACACACACACACACACACACAATGTGTTTGGGAAATGCTGAATTAAAGTGAAGCAGGCCTCCTCTGATTGCAGTGTCATCAAATGGTGCTTTCTGTGCTAAAGGCCATGCTCTTATCTATTCTCTGCTGTACTGTAGCCATGAACCCTGTGTGTCTATTGAGCATTTGAAATGTGGCTAGTGAGACCGAATAACTGAATTTCAAATTTTATTTATGTTTAATTTAAATAGCCCCCTGTGGCTGTGGCCACCATATTGGACAGCACAGTTTCAGTGCCTTTAATCTCCTAAAAGTTGTTAAGTGGCTTTTCCCAAAATGTTTGGCCAAAGATATTCTTCTTTTTTTCTGTCACTCTCGCTCTGTCGCCCAGGCTGGAGTGCAGTGGCGCAATGTGGGCTCACTGCAACCTCTGCCTCCCAGGTTTAAGTGATTCTCCAGCCTCAGCCTCCTGAGTACTTAGCCAGGATTACGGGCGCCCACCAGCACACCCAGCTAACTTTTTGTATTTTTAGTAGAGACAGGGTTTCGCCATGTTGCCCAGGATGGTCTTGAACTCCTGAGCTCAGGTGATCTGCCCACCTTGGTCTCCCAAAGTGCTAAGATTACAGGTGTGAGCCACCGTACCTGGCTCCAAATTTTTTTTTTTTTTTTT
>NW_012117376.1:16664415-16666229 GCF_000951035.1 Colobus angolensis palliatus
GCACCCACCACCACGCCAAGCCAATGTTTGTATTTTTATTAGAGACTGGGTTTCACCATCTTGGCCAGGCTGGTCTTGAACTCCTGACCTCGTGATCCACCCACCTTGGCCTCCCAAAGTGCTGGGATTACAGGCATGAGCCACCGCACCTGCCCATAATGTCATTAAAAAAAAAAAAAACTTTGTGAATTTGTTTCTGGCCCGTTTGGGAACACTGGCTGAGTTTCCTGCCCTTGGGTTACACAGGGATCCTGCCAGTAAATTCCCCCATCCCCATCTATGCCTAAGCAGGCCTAATAGGTTCTGCTGCCCTTGTAACTAAAGTGAGGCATGCGTGTGTGTGTGTCCAGGTATTGGGGGAAATGGATTAAACGTTGTGTGCCTACGAGAGCCTGTTTTCCTTGTGAGGGTATATCCTTGATTGTGGACTCTTTACTCTGACCCCCCAGTCTTCCCATTTGACATGAGGGGTTGGAGGAGAAGAGGCTTTGTTCCCGACAGCCAGCTTTCTATTGTATGAGCCTTTGCCCCTGTGCAATGCTAAGTGCCTTGGAAAAACCACATTCATTTCGTGAGTCAGTCAGTCAGTCATTCTACAAATATTTATTGAGTACCCACTACGTGCCAAGCATTGTTTTGGGCGATGGGACGAAGCAGTGAATAAGACAGACAAAAACAAAACATTTTATGTATGCCTCAGTTTCCCTGTCTGGAAAATGAGCATTTTTGGAGCGTTGGACCAAAAACTCTTTGAGGTGCTTCTGGGCTGTTAGTGTGTGTGGTTTGCTGAGCTGTCCTGTGAGCACTTGTTGCCCATCAAACCTGAATCTGTACTTCAGGCTCCTGGAGGGGGCTGAGTAGGAGACTGGGAACTCGAGAGGCACGGTGGGTGGGTAGTGATGGCTCCTGAGCTCATGTTGCAGGTTCAGCTGGGCCTGCCAGCTGGCCTGGCCCCAGCCCCATTCCCAGCCAGTGGGCCTCTCAAACAGCTGGCCTTCGCCTGTTGCTGCTCAACTCTCTCTGTTTGGCCTGGGGGCTGCCCCACCTGTCCTTTGACTCACCAGTCTGGGCTTCCCGCTTGACCTGGCATGATGAGATCCTGGAATACCAGGCAGGGTTCAAATACCAGCGCCACCACTTTCAGACTGTGTAACCTCAGGCAAGCTTCTTGTTCTCTGTGTCTCTGTGTCTTCCTCTGTAAAATGGAGATATTAATAGCATCTGATGGCTGGGCACAGTGCTCATGCCTGTAATCCCAGCACTTTGGGAGGCTGAGGCGGGCAGATCACTTGAGGTCAGAAGTTCGAGACCAGCCTGGGCAACGTGGTGAAGCCCCGTCCCTACGAAAAAAACAAAAATTAGCCGAGCATGGTGGTGGGCACATGTAATCCCAGCTACTCAGGAGGCTGAGGCAGGAGAATCACTTGAACCTGGGAGGTGAAGGTTGCAGTGAGCTGAGATCGTACCACTGAACTCCAGCCTAGATGACAGAGTGAGATTCTGTCTCTAAATAAATAAATAAATACATAAATAAATAAAATAAAAAATAAATAAAAAACATCTGACCTCACAGGTGATGGGATGATATGTGGGGGCACATAAAGTGTTCAGTGTGAGAATTACTAACATTATTTACACAGACTCCTGGGATTGGTAAGAAGGCTCCTAGATTCTATAATATGAGCCTCAAATTTCTCCTCTATGAAATGGGGATAATAGACTGGGCGCAGTGGCTCACACCTGTAATCCCAGCACTTTGGGAGGCCAAGGCAGGCGGATCACCTGAGGTCAAGAGTTTGAGACCAGCCTGGTCA
>NW_012117376.1:16668559-16671041 GCF_000951035.1 Colobus angolensis palliatus
TTTTTTTTTTTTTTTTTCCTCCCCCCCAAGTAGTGCAACTTCTTTAGATAAAAATCTTGTGTGGTCCAGGTATGTTGGCTCATGCCTGTAATCTCAGCACTTTGGGAGGCCAAGGCAGGCAGATCACTTGAGGTCAGGAGCTCGAGACCAGTCTGCCCAACATGGTTGAAACCCTGTCTCCACTAAAACTACAAAAATTAGCTGGGTGTGGTGGCACACGCCTGTGATTCCAGCTACTTGGGAGGCTGAGGCAGGAGAATTGCTTGAACCCGGGAGGGAGAAGTTGCAGTGAGCCGAGATCATGCCACTGCACTCCAGCTTGGATGACAAAGTGAGACTGTCTCAAAAGGAACAAAAGATCTTATGTGAACAGACATGCATAGCAGTTGCATTTGCGGTAGCCAAAAACTGGAAGCAACCCAAACTCCCACAGGTCAATGGAGAAACCAACTGTGGTATATCCTAGCAACAGAATACCGTTCAGCATTAAAAAGGAATGAACTATTGATACATGGGCCAAGGGAGGTGAATCTCAAATTAATAATGCTGAGTGAAGGAAGCCAGGCAAAGAAGAGTGCATACTGTGATTCCATTTCCATAACATTCTAGAAAATGTAAACTGATGTAGAGTGACAGAGCCACATCGTGGTTCCTGGGCAATGGAAGGTAGAAAGGAATTAAAAAGGGGCATAAGGAAACTTTTTTATTTTTATTTTTTATCTTTTTTTGAGACAGAGTCTTGCTCTATTGCCCAGACCAGGGTGCAAAGGCATGATCTCAGCTCACTGCAACGTCCGCCTCCCAGGTTCAAGCGATTCTCCTGCCTTGGCCTCCCAAAGTGCTGGGATTACAGGTGTGAGCCACTGCGCCTAGTCAACTTTTTTTTTTTTTTGTAAGACAGGGTCTTGCTCTGTCACCCTGGCTGGAGTGCAGTGGTGCAATTATGACTCACGTAGCCTCGACCTCTTGGGCTCATGTGATCCTCCCACCTCAGTCTCCCAGGTAACTGGAACTACATGTGTGCATTCGCACCACCACGCAAAGCTAGTTTTTGTATTTTTTGTAGAGACGAGGTTTTGCCGTGTTGCCCAGGCTGGTCTCAAACTCCTAGACTCAAATGATCCTCCTGTCTCAGCCTCTCAAAGTGCTGGGATTACAGGTGTGAGCTGTAGCTCCAGGCCATGAGGAAGCTTTTGAGGGTGAAGGATGTGCTCACTATCTTGGTTGTGTTGATGGTTTCACTGGTGTATCTCTGTGTCAAAACTTACCAAATTAACCAGGTGCAGTGGCTCATGCCTGTAATCCTAGCTCTTTGGGAGGCTGAGGAGGGCAGATTACTTGAGGTCAGGAGTTTGAGACCAGCCTGGTCAACATGGTTAAACCCTGTCTCTACTAAAATACAAAGAAATTTTGGGAGGCTGAGGTGGGTGGATCACGAGGTCAGGAGATCGAGACCATCCTGGCTAACATGGTGAAACCCCATCTCTCCTAAAAATACAAAAAATTAGCCAGGCATGGTGGCAGTCTAGTCCCAGCTACTCAGGAGGCTGAAGCAAGAGAATCACTTGAACTGGGTGAGAGGTGAAGCTGCCTGAGCTTCTGGGTCGGGTGGGGACTTGGAGAACTTTTCTGTCTAGCTAAAGGATTGTAAACACACCAATCAGCACTCTGTGTCTAGCTAAAGGTTTGTAAACACACCAATCAGCACTCTGTAAAATGGACCAATCAGCAGGAGATGGGTGGAGCCAAATAAGGGACTAAAAGCTGGCCACCCGAGCCAGCAGCAGCAAGCTGGTTGGGGTTGCTTCCATGCAGTGGTGGGTATGTTATTTTGCTTTTTGCAATAAATCTTGCTGCTGCTCCCTCTTTGGGTCTGCACTACCTTTAAGAGCTGTAACACTCCCTGTGAAAGTCTGTAGCTTCGCTCGATAAGTCAGCAAGACCACGAACCCACTGGGAGGAACAAACAATTCAGGACAAGCCACCTTTGAGAGCTGCATCACTCACTGCGAAGGTCTGCGCTTCACTCCTGAAGTCAGCAAGACCACGAACCCACTGGAAGGAAGAAACTCCGGGCACATCTGAACATCTGAAGGAAGAAACTCTGGACACACCATCTTTAAGAACTATAACATTCACCCTGAGGGTCCGCAGCTTCATTCTTGAAGTGAGCGAGACCAAGAACCCACCAGAAGGAACCAATTCTGGACACACAGGGAGGCTGCAGTGAGCTGAGATTGTGCCACTGCACTCCAGCCTGGGCGACAGAGCGAAACTGTCTCCAAAAAACAAAAACAAACAAACAAACAAACAAACAAAGAAATTAGCCAGGTATGGTGGCAGGTGCCTGTAATCCCAGCTACTCTGGAGGCTGAGGCAGGAGAATCACTTGAACCCAGGAGGCAGAGGCTGTAGTGAGCAGAGATTGCGCCAGTGCACTCTAGCCTGGGCAACAGAGTGTGACTCTTTGTCTAAAAAAAAA
>NW_012117376.1:16672716-16675030 GCF_000951035.1 Colobus angolensis palliatus
GACCATCCTGGCTAACACAGTGAAACCCTGTCTCTACTAAAAATACAAAAAATTGGCCGGGCGTGGTGGCGGGTGCCTGTAGTCCCAGCCACTTGGGAGGCTGAGGCAGGAGAATGGTGTGAACCCAGGAGGCAGAGCTTGCAGTGAGCCGAGATTGCGCCACTGCCACTCCAGCCTGGGCAACAGAGTGAGACTCCATCTCAAAAAAAAAAAAAGGACCAAGGCCAAGTGTGGTGGCTTACGCCTATAATCCCAGCACTTTGGGAGACTGAGGCAGGAGGATTGCTCGAGCCCAGGAGTTCGAGACCAGCCTGGGCAACATGGCGAAACCCCATCTCTATTAAAAATACAAAAAAGTAGCCGGGTATGGTGGTGTGAGCCTGTAGTCCCAACTAGTCGAGACGCTGAAGTAAGAGGATCATCTGAGCCTGGGAGGTTGAGGCTGCAAGTTAGCCATGATGGCACCCCTGCACTCCAGCCTGGGTGACAAAGTGAGACCCCGACTCAAAAAAAAGAAAAAAAAACAGGACCAAAGACTGAGAAGGTGAGAAGGGTCCACCCTTCCTCCCCTAGAGCCTGGGCCCAGCTCCCACCACTGCCCGTACAAGGAGCATGGTCAGACAAGGCAGATCTGGAGGATAAGATGAGGAAAATAACACACACACATCATCATCATCATCATCATCATCGCTCTGGGGAAAGCTGGCTGCTATGGAGAGCCCACTTGGTGAGGCACTGAGACCTCTTGCCAATTGCCACAAGAGTACCCCATCTTGGAAGGGGATCCTCCAGCCCCATCTTGGAAGTGGATAACTGTACCCCTCACCAACATCTTCCTATAAACACGTTAGAGACCCTGAGCCAGAACCACTAATTGAGATCTCTTCCAATTTCCAACCCTCAACTCTGGCAACTCAGAGAGATGATAAATGTTTTTTGCTATTGTTGGCTTTTTTTTTTTTTTTTTTTCAAGACAGAGTCTTGCTCTGTCACCCAGGCTGGAGTGCAGTGACCCGATCTTGGCTCCTTGCAACCTCTGTCTCCCAGGTTCAAGCGATTCTCCTGCCTCAGCCTCCTGAGTAGCTGGAATTACAGGCGGCTGCCACCACACTCGGCTAATTTTTGTATTCTTAGTAGAGACGGGGTTTCACCATGTTGGCAAGGCTGGTCTTGAACTCTTAACCTCGTGATTCGCCTGCCTCGGCCTCCCAAAGTGCTGGGATTACAGGCGTGAGCCACCGCGCCTGGCCCAATACATGTTTTAAACTGCTAAATTGGGGGTGATTTGTTACACATCAGTTAGTAACTCCTAACACCCCAGACTAGGTTCTATTTCTTCTTTCACCGTTTTCTTTTTTTCTTACTTTGAAGATAGGGTCTGTTTCTGTTGCCCAGGCTGGAGTGCAGTGGTGCAATCACGGCTCATTGCAGCCTCTATTCAAGCTATTCTCCTGGGCTAAAGTGATCCACCCACCTCAGCCTCCCAAGTAGCTGGGACCATAGGTGTGTGCCAATACACCCGGCTAATAAAGATTTTTTTTTTTTTTTTTTAGTAGAGACAAGGTCTCACAATGTTGCCCGGGCTTGTCTTCAATACATAAGCTCAAACGATCCTCCCACCTCGACCTCCCAAAGTGCTGGGATTGCAGGTGTGAACCACTGTGCCTGGCCTAGGTTCTGTTTCTTCATGAAGTCCCTGGGCTCTGCCTTCCTCTGTATGTTGACTTCATTGTCAAAAGGAATCCCCTTTTGGGAATAAGAGCTACTGCATCTCTAGCTCTCATGTCTCCTCAACACACTGTCCCGGGAAAGAGAGTATCTCTTCCGGTACTCCTGTAGAAATGAAAAGCAGCTTCTCTCCCTCAAAAAGCTCCACTGACTTCTCTTGGCAAATCCTTGGCTGTGACTGAGGTAGTGTTCATTTCTGTGCCTAGAGAGATTGGATGCATATGGCTTCTCCTCCAGGGTCATCAGAGCCCACCCCGGAAGGGTGCTACCAACCCCTCCCACTGGCATAGAATTCCAGTAGAGCCCAGTATGGCTCTGATGGTGGGAGAGGCGGGGAACATATATCGGGAAGCCATGTAATAGCCACGACATCGGGGTAGTATGTGGAAGGCTCACGAACAGAAAATTCCCCACAGGCCCCAGAACATCCTCTAGAGCAGCAGTCCCCAACCTTTTTGGCACCAGGGACCAGTTTCATGGAAGACAATTTTTCCACGGGCAGGGGGAGCATGGTTTTGGGATGAAACTATCCCACCTCAGATCAACAGTCAGTAGATTCTCATAAGGAGCACAAAACCTAGATCTC
>NW_012117376.1:16676170-16682297 GCF_000951035.1 Colobus angolensis palliatus
TTTTTTGTATTTTTTAGTAGAGACGGGGTTTCACCGTGTTAGTCAGGATGGTCTCAATCTCCTGACCTCGTGATCCGCCCGTCTCGGCCCCCCAAAGTGCTGGGATTACAGGCGTGAGCCACTGCACCCGGCGGTAAATACTATTATTAACCCAGTTTCACAGGTAATGAAACAGATGCACAGAACAACTGAGTTTGTTCATTGACTCTCATTCATTCACTCACCAAATGAATGCCTCACCTGTGCCAGGCCTTGGGAATTCCCCAATACACAAAGTAGACAAAGGCCCAAGTCGCCTGCTGCTGAAGGACTAGAAAGTGGGTTCCCCTAGGACCCTTGGGGGAGCATCTTCAGAGCCCAAGTGCATGACCAGGATGGAACGGGATCCTCACGAAGTAGTGAGTTTCCTGCCACTGAAGGTATGCAAGTGAGAGCTGGGGACTTGCTGGGAAGGAATTCCCACTTGGGATGGGCTGGGGCCAGTGGACGGCAGGAGCCCTGTAGCGGTTCTTCAAATTCTGCAATCCTACAGGGAACCTCTGAGCACTGAATCAGAGCCTCCCACTTCCAGGAGAAAAGATGGGGAGGAGGAAAAGGGAAAGGGGAAGAAAGAGCATGGAGGAGCCGGAGGGGCAGGACTGACCTCAGGGCATCAGCTCCGCGGCAGGCACCCAGGCCCGGGTGCCACCTAGTGGAAGGCTCAGAAAACGAAGGGAAGGCCAGAGAGAGAGACGGATGAGTGTGTCGCTGGACTAGCTCAGGAGCCCTACCTCAGTGTCCCAGACCCTGCTGAATAACGACACTGGATATAGTGAAATTTAAGACTCTTTTTCCCTGCATTTTGACCTCTCTGAAGTCGGATACGTCTTACAATGAATGTAGTGGTGGTTTAATAGGTGGTGGTGCATCCTACAATTGCAAGTATCTAAGATTTGATGAAACACTGAAAACTGTCATTGATGGAGCCCTTGTGACATGCCAGGCATGAGCCAAGTCCTCTACCTGTATAATGTTATTCAATCCATGCCCATTTTAAAGAAGAGGAAATGGAGGCTGATGGAGGTGAACTCACGTGCCCAGGTCTCACAGTAAGTATGTCTGTGGCTGAGAAGCTGGCTGCAGGATACTGCTGACCATTGCTACACTGCACAGCTCCCATCTCTGTGTCACCAGTCACCTCATTTTATCACTGCCTGAGTGTCCCCTGGCTCCCACCCCCGACCCCTGCTCATATGCCATGATCTCCACTGGGACAGGGCCTGTGTTTCACTTGTCTCATTTAATCCTCACAAAAACCCTGTGAGGGTAGGTCCCATCACTACCATTTGACCTACAGAGGTTAGAGTTTAAGTAAATAGAAGCATCTGGCTGGGTGTTATGGCTCATGCCTGTCATTCCAGCACTTTGGGAGGCCAAGGTGGGCATCTCAGTTGAGGCCAGGATTTCCAGACCAACCTGGCCAACATGGCAAAACCCTGTCTCTACTAAAAATACAAAAATTAGACTGGGCATGGTGGCTCACACCTATAATCCTAGCACTTTGGGAGGCCACGGTGGGTAGATCACCCGAGGTCAGGAGATCATGCCACTGCACTCCAGCCTGGACAACAGACAACTCTGTCTCAAGAAAAAAAAAAAAAGAAGACATCTAAAATTATTTTTAAAAGACTGGGTAAGAAATATACAATGGGGAGGACTGTGGCCGTGTTTTGTTGTTGGCATAGGAGTAACTTTTATTTATTTTCCAATTTTCCTGGCCATAGAAAACACTTTAAAAATGTATGCTATAGCCAGGCACGGTGGCTTATGCCTGTAATCCCAGCACTTTGGGAGGCCAAGGTGGGCGGATCACCTGAGGTCGGGAGTTCGAGACCAGCCTGACCAACATGGAGAAACCCATCTCCACTAAAAATACAAAATTAGCCGGGCGTGATGGCGCATGGCTGTAATCCCAGCTACTCAGGAGGCTGAGGCAGGAGAATCCCTTGAACCTGGGAGGTGGAGGTTTCGGTGAGCTGAGATGGTGCCATTGCACTCCAGCCTGGGCTACAAGAGCAAACTCCATCTCAAAAAAAAAAAAAAAAAGTATGCTATACTTCTAGTTCATAATATGCCCAGTGAAAAAAGAATATTAAATAAAAGAATATTAAATATTACGTGTATCTGGTATGATCCTGATATTTGTAGCTATGAATGTACTTATAGAGAAAAAACCTGACTCATTTTATATATTAGAGAGGAGCTCAGGGTGGGTTGGGTGTAGCCAGGTAGGACATTTGACCTAGGACAGGTGTCTTTGATTATATTAGGATGGTGGGATTGCCAATAATTTTTCTCTAGATTTTTATGTTTTCCAAATTCTCTAAAAACAAGCATGCCTTTTTAAAATTAGAAAATATCATATTAGTCCAGGCGCGGTGGCTCACGCCTATAATTCCAGCACTTTGGGAGGCCGAGGCAGGCAGATCACTTGAGGCCAGGAGTTCCAGATCAACCTGGCCAACATGGCAAAATCCTGTCTCTATTAAAAATATAAAAATTAGGCTGGGCACAGTGGCTCATGCCTGTAATCCTAGCACTTTGGGAGGCTGAGGCGGGTGGATCACCTGAGGTCAAGGAGTTGGAGACCAGCCTGGTCAACATGGTAAAACCTTGTCTCTACTAAAAAATACTAAAAAAAAAATTAGCTGGGCATGGTGGCACATGCCTGTAATCCCAGCTACTTGAGAGGCTGAGGCTGGAGAATCAGTTGAACCTGGGAGGTAGAGGTTGCAGTGAGCCAAGATCACGCCACTGCACATGCCAGCCTGAGCAACAGAGGGAGACTCTGTCTCAAAAAAAAAAAAAAAAAAAAGGGCATCTAAAATTATTTTTAAATGATTGAGTCAGAAATATACAATGGGGAGGACTGTGGCCATGATTTGATGTTGGCATAGGGGTAACTTTTATATTCCAATTCTCCTGGCCATAGAAAACACTTTTAAAATGTATGCTATAGCTGGGCACAGTGGCTCATGCCTGTAATACCAGCACTTTGGGAGGCCAAGGCAGGCGTATCACCTGAGGTCAGGAGTTTGAAACCAGCCTGACCAACATGGAGATACCCTGTCTCTACTAAAAATACAAAATTAGCCGGGCGTGCTGCTCAGGAGGCTGAGGCAGGAGAATCACTTGAACCCAGGAGGTAGAGGTTGCGGTGAGCTGAGATCGCATCATTGCACTCTAGCCTGGGTGACAAGAGCGAAACTCTGTCTCAAAAATAAAATACAATATCATATTAAATGCATTTATAAGTCCAAAAATGATTTGGACAAGAAAGAACATTCCAGGCTAGGTGCAGTGGCCCACCCTGTGAGCCCAGCATTTTGGGAAGCCAAGGTGGGAGGATAGCTTGAGCTTAGGAATTTGAGACCAGCTTGGGCAACAGGGCCAAACCCCACCTCTACCAAAAATACAAAAATTAGCTGGGCCTGGTGGTATACGCCTATAGTCCCAGCTACTCAGGAGGCTGAGGTGGGAGGATGACTTGAGCCCAGGAGGCGGAGGGTGCAGTGAGCCGAGATCACGCTATTGCACTTCCACCTGGGTGATAGAGCGAGACTCTGCCCTACCCCCCCAAAAAAGGACATTCTGGGCAGAAACAGCAAGAAGCAAGAAAAGCAAAAGAAAGAAAGTGGGAAATCCCAGGGTATGAGCCTTGAACCAGCCCTGAGCACCTGGCGGATGCTCGGCAAATCCCTACTACCTGGGTGGGTCCCACCAGTTAGGCTTTGCCACGTCCTTCTGGTTGGCTGCAGAAGCCAAAGCCCCCACGTTTAAAATGCCAGAAGCCCCTCGCCTGGATGTGCACTGAGGAGGGTCTTGGTGAAGGAACACACGCTGGACTTAATAAGGACTGTTGTTTCACACCCTTTTCCCAGGTGCGGCTTTTCCCTCCACGTTACCAGTGTCCACTGGAAACTGCTTCTCCTACTGCAGACGACCTGGCTAGCCTCACCTGGTCTTTGTTTCCTTGACTACAACAGAAGTTGGGCAATTTTACAAGCACCCTGGCTGAGGCAGTGTGACAGAGTAGGAAAGTGCCGGGGCCATGGCTTTACTATGGTGTGTGGGAGTGTGAGCATCTTGGGCTAGTTAGTTCCTGGTTTTAGACCTTTTTTTTTTAAGATGGCGTCTCACTCTGTCACCCAGGCTGGAACGCAATGGTGTGATCTCGGTTCACTGCAACCTCAAACTCCCGGGTTCAAGTGATTCTCCTGCCTCAACCTCTCTAGTAGCTGGGATTACAGGTGCCCGTCACCATGCCCAGCTAATTTTTTGTATTTTTAGTAGAGACGGGGTTTCACCATGTTGGTCAGGCTGGTCTCCAACTCCTGACCTCATGATCTGCCTGCCTTGGCCTCCTAAAGTGTTGGGATTACAGGCATGAGCCACTGTGCCCGGCCTGGCTTTAGACTTTTTTACAGAGACAAGGACTAGGCTAGATCAGTGGTTTCACTGTTTTCTGTGGGGGGGGGCTGTAGATTCTTTTATTCAAGTTAAATCCAATGGGGGAAGCCCCAAAGTTAAAAAAAAAAAAAAAAAATCAAAGCAGAGCCGATTACTTGCATGAGGATTAATGGTATCATCTCAATCCTTAACAAAGACAGGTCCTACTAGTGGCTCTATTTTACAAAGAAAGTTTGAACTATAACTTTCTCCTTACGGCTCTGCAGACCAGTTTAAAAACTGGCAGCCTAGATATCTATAAAGTAGATAGTTTCGATTTTGTTAACTACAAACTGCATTAGAATACTTTTTTTTTTTTGAGATGGAGTCTCGCTGTGTTACCCAGGCTGGCATACAGTGGCACAATCTCCGTTCGCTGCAAACTTCACCTGTGAGGTTCAAGCAATTCTCCTGCCTCAGCCTCCTAAGTAGCTGGGATTACAGGTGCACACCAGCACACCTGACTAATTTTTGTGTTTTTAGCAGAGACGGGGTTTCACCATGTTGGTCAGGCTGGTCTTGAACTCCTGACCTTGTGATCCGCCTGCCTCGGCCTCCCAAAGTGCTAGGATTACAGGCATGAGCAATTGCGCCCAATCTAGAATACTTTTTATTTTATTTTATCTTATTTTTATTTTTATTTTTATTGAGACAGAGTCTTGCTCTGTTACCCAGGCTGGAGTGCAGTGGCACTATCCTGGCTCACTGCAATCTCTGCCTCCTGGGTTTCAAGTGATTCTCATGCCACAGCCTCCCAAGTAGCTGGGACTACAGGTGTGCACCACCACACCTGGCTAATTTTTGTATATATATGTATTTTTTTGGTAGAGATGGGTTTTCACCATGATGGCCAGGTTGGTCTCAAACTCCTGGCCTCAAGTGAACCGCCTGCCTCAGCCTCCCAAAGTCCTGGGATTATACACATGAGCCACCATGTCCAGCCTAGAATACATTTAATATTGCAACCCCTGTACACACAAGCACACACATACATACATGAATATATATACACGATCCATGAAACAATACTTAACCTACTATATGCGATTTGGACTCAAATTTACTATTTTCTTTTTCTTTTAATGCTAGTTGTGATCTATTAAATTTTACAATTCACTCATGGGTCTCCACCTACAGTCTGCGAAACACTTCCTTAAGGTAGCTTCCAGCTAAGGAGTTTACGATTCTGCTGATACTAAGTTGTTCCCTTCATTCTTCCTGCCCCATCTGGTGAGAGGTATCCATAGCCCTCTGCAAACAGGGTGCTTCTGAGAGGTATCCATAGCCCTCTGCAAACAGGGTGCTTCTCTTGGGACTCAACACCCATCAGCTCCTCCTCTCTGATACACCTGAAATGTAAGGGTTAGCATCTTGGCAGAAACCCCTAGAGAAAAAAAAAACCAAAAAGCTCGGGGCCATCTGAGCTATGCGAGGCATGCAACATTTATCAGGCCCAGAGATGTAGAAGCATGGGACTGTAGTCATCCCTCTTCCCCAAAACCCCATGCTCTGGGGCAACTGTTTAAAGGCATTTTGTTCCTGACTAGCTGCCTCACCCACTATCTTCATGCTCCTGGAATTTGTGATACAAAGAACAATGTACGGCCAATCGAGAGCTAATTTTTTTTTTTTTTTTTTT
>NW_012117376.1:16683799-16684055 GCF_000951035.1 Colobus angolensis palliatus
AAAAAAAAAAAAAAGAGGGAAGCAATCAAATATGCGTTTGTCTCAGGTGGCCACTGGGATGACTGTCTCTCCTGCACTTGTGAAGACGAGCAATCAATGTACATAGCCAGGGTGAAATTCAACATAACTGTTTTATAGTGAAGATGTTGAGGACCACAAGGAATTTCCTCGTCGGCAAATTGTGAGGGAGGTATGTAGCCTTTTTTTTTTTTTTTTTTTTAGACAGAGTCTTGCTCAGTAAAATGGGACCGGGCGC
>NW_012117376.1:16684441-16684804 GCF_000951035.1 Colobus angolensis palliatus
AGCCTCCGGAGTAGCTGGGACTACAGGCGCCTGCCACCACGTCTGGCTAATTTTTTATATTTCTAGTACAGACGGGGTTTCACTTGTGTTAACCAGGAGGGTCTCGATCTCCCCACTTCGTGATCCGCCCTCCTCAGCCTCCCAGAGTGCTGGGATTACAGGCATGAGCCACCGTGCCAGGCCGGTATGTGGCTTTTTTTTTTTTTTTTTAATCTTTGCAGCTATCTCATTTAGAAATAAAATGGGAGGCAGTTTTACCTGATGCAGTTCCCAGCTTGACTTTTCCCATCAGCTTAGTGATTTTGGTGTCCCGAGGTTTATTTTCTTTTCTTTTCTTTTTTTTTTTTGAGAGGGAGTCTCGCT
>NW_012117376.1:16684854-16685579 GCF_000951035.1 Colobus angolensis palliatus
CCAGGATGGTCTCGATCTCCTGACCTCGTGATCCGCCCGTCTCGGCCTCCCAAAGTGCTGGGATTACAGGCTTGAGCCACCGCGCCTGGCCCTGAGGTTTATTTTCCTTTCATGCTACCAATTCATCATATTAGGAGCACAGCAATAACAGTCCCTACAAGTCAAAGGGTAATGTTTGGTGTGAACTAAGATGGGTCTTTCAAACAAAAAATATGGGGATCTTACAGTTGATATTTCAGGATTGAGCAGAGTTGGGGCCTCAAAATATGCCTGTATGTAGGAGGATCGCTCGATTCTGGGAGGTGGAGGTTGCAGTGAGCCAAAATTGAGCCACTGCACTCCAGCCTGGGCAAGAGTGAGACCCTGTCCAAAAAAAAACAGCCTGCAGGGTGTGGTGACTCACATATGTAATCCCAGCACTTTCAGAGGGTGAGGCGGGCAGGTTCCTTGAACTCAGGAGTTTGAGACCAGCCTGGGTAACATGGTGAAACCCCTTCTCTTCTAAAAATACAAAACATTAGCTGGGCATGGTGGCGTGCACCTGTGGTCCCAGCTACTTGGGAGGCTGAGGCAGGATGATCCTTTGAACCCAGGAGTTCGAGGTTCAAAGCACAGTGAACTATGATCATGCCACTGAAACTAGTAGGCCTTACAAAACCTAAAAAGTTAGCACCAGGTGGCCCTAGATAGGGTCCCACCCTGCCTAGATAGGGTCCCACCCTGCC
>NW_012117377.1:0-8568 GCF_000951035.1 Colobus angolensis palliatus
GGTGCATGTGAGGGATCTAGGTTGCATGCTCCTTATGAGAATCTAATGCCTGATGATCTGACGTAGAACAGTTTTATCCCAAAACCATCCCCCACCCCAACCCTGTCCATGGAAAAATTGTTGTCCGTGAAACCAGTCCCTAGTGCCAAAAAGGTTGGGGACTGCTGTGGTAGATGATAGTAGGAAAACTGTTTACTAGATTAAGAAAAATAAAGCTGGCTCTTCACTTAACATATATAAAATGTGAGCTCTAAAGGATTAGGTACGCAAATGGAAAGGTAATTTATAGGCCTAATAGATTATGTATGCAATTATATATGTGGGCTAGAAAATAAAGAGTTCTTCAAAGAAATGACTCCCAAAGCTCAAACACAAAAGCAAAGAGTTGATGAATTTTATTTTATCAAAACTAAGGACTTCTATTACACAAAACTCCATGAAGAAAGATAATTTTTTGAATTAAAGAAAATATTTTCAATGTCTAGACAAAATATCAATATCTACAATCTCCAAGGCACTCCTGCAAACCACAGTAAAGACAACAATCTCAACAGGGCAAAGGACATGAATAGGCAATTTATACAGAAAAAATTTCAAGGCCATTAAGCACATGTTATAAGTCATTACTAATTTGAGATATTGAAATAAAATATATAATAACGTATATATTTTAGGCTGGTGAAAATTAGTAATCTTTGTCAACACACAGCTATGTGGGTTATAGCAAGTCCCCTGCACTGCCCTTTTGATTGTGACCCATGCATTCTTTCTGGAGAGGTACAGTCTTGCCAGAGCCCTACTGAGTTTATTAAATATGCACATATTATTTTCCTGAGTATATGTATTAGTCTGCTTTCACACTGCTATAAATACCTGAAACTGGGTAACTTGTAAAGGGAAGAGGTTTAATTGACTCACAGTTGTGCATGGCTGTGGAGACCTCAGGAAACTTACAATCATGGTGGAAGGTGAAGGGGAAGCAAGGCATGTCTTACATGTTTGCAGGCAAGAGAGGGTGAAGAAGGAACTTCTAAACACTTGCAAAATCACCAGATCTTGTGAGAACTCACTATCATGAGAACAGCATGGGGAAACTGCCCACATGATCCAAACACCTACCTCCCTCAACACATGGGAATTACAATTTGAGATGAGTTTTGGGTGGGGACAGAAAGCCAAACCATATAATTCCTCCACTCACCCTTTCCAAATCTGATGTCTTTTTACATTTCAAAATCAGTCATCCCTTCCCAACGGTCTCCCAAACTCCAATTCAGCATTAACTCAAAAGTACACAGTCTGAAGTCTCATCTGAGACAAGGCAAGTCCCTTCCACTTATGAGCCTCTAAAATCGAAGCAAGTTAGTTACTTCCTAGATACAATGGCAGTACAAGCATTGGGTAAATGCTCCCATCCCAAATAGGAGAAATTTACCAAAACAAAGGGCCTACAGGCCCCATGCAAGTCCAAAATCCACTGCGGTGGTCATTACATCTTAAAGTTCTGAAATGATCTCCTTTGATTCCATGTCTCACATCTGGGGCACACTGTTGAGTGGGCTCCCACTGCCTTGGGCAACTCCTTCACAGGCTGGTGTTGAGTGCCTGTGGCTTTTCCAGGTGCACAGTGCAAGCTGTTGGTGGATGTACCATTCTGGGGACTGGAGAATGGTGGCCCTCTTTTCACAGCTCCATTAGGCAGTGCCCCGTGGGGACTCTGTGTGTGGGCTCCAAACCCACATTTTCCCTTGGCACTGGCCCAGCAGAGGTTCTTCATGAGGGCTCTGCCCCTGCAGTAGACTTCCACCTGGACATCCAGGTGTTCCCATATATCCTCTGAAATCTAGGTGGAGGTTCCCAAAGATCAACTCTTGTCTTCTGTGCACCTGTAGCCCCAACACCATGCAGAAGCCACCAGGGCTTGGGACTTGTGCTTTCTGAAGCAATAGCCTGAGCTGTACCTTGACCCCTTTTAGCCACGGCTGGAGCTGGAGCAGCTGGGATCCAGGGCACCATGTCCTGAGACTGCACAGAGCAGTGGGGGTCTGGGCCCAGCCCAGTAAACCATTATTCCCTCCTGGGCCTCCTGGTCTGTGATGGGTGGGGCTGCCATGAAAGTCTTTAACGTGCCCTGGAGACGTTTTTCCCACTGTCTTGGCAATTAACATTTGGCTCCTAATTACTTAGCAAGTTTCTGCAGCCTTGTTTTTGTTTTCTACCATATGGTCAGGCTGCAAATTTTTCAAACTTTTATGTTTTGCTTCTCTTTTGAATATAAGTTCCAATTTCACACCATTTGTCTCAAGTTGAAGGTTCCACAGATCTCTAGGGCAGAGGCAATCGACCACCAGTCTCTTTGCTAATGCATAGCAAGAGTGACCTTTGTTCCAGTTCCCGATAAGTCCTTCATCTCCATCTGAGACCACCTCATCCTTGACTTCATTGTCCAAATCAGTAACAACATTTTGGTCAAAACCGTTCAGCAAGTTTCTAGAAAGTTCTAAACTTTTCCACCTCTTCCTGTCTTCTTCTGAGCCCTGCAAGCTGTTCTAACCTTTGCCCATTACCCAGTTCCAAAGTGACTTCCACATTTTCAATATCTTTATAGCAGTGCTCCACTCTCCATGGTACCCATTTCGTGTATTAGTCTATTTTCACACTGCTATAAAGAAATACCTGAGACTGGGTAATTTATGAAGGGAAGAGGTTTAATTGACTCAAAGTTCTGCATGGCTTGAGAGGCCTCAGGAAGCTTATGATTATGATGAAAGTTGAAAGGGAAGCAAGGCACGGTGGCATGGTGGCAGTTGAGAGAGCAGGAAGAACTTCCAAACACTTATAAAATGATCAGATATCATGAGAATCCACTCCCTATCACAAGAACAGCATGGAGGAAACTGCCCTCATGATCCAGTCACCTCCCTCAACGTATGGGGATTACAGGTCCTTCCCTCGACACATGGAGATTACAATTTGAGATGAGTTTTGGGTGGGGACACAGAGCCAAACCATATCAGTATACATCCTTGTGAGAAATCTCACATTTGTCCATAAAGGACAAGCACAAGAACATGTTCATAGAAGAAATGGGGAGGGAGTGACAGTCTAGGACTCTGTCATTGAGAGTGGATATGGTGGATGCACCTAATTGGAGGAGTATGTGGGTTAGCCACCTGCTCTTCTAAAGTTTATTGCCACAAAGCCAAATCTATTTGTTCATGTATTGTCTATAACTGCTTTTGTATTACAACGGTAGAATTCAGTAGTTGTGACAGAGACCAAATGGCCACAGAAGCCTAAAATATTTAACATCTGGCCCTTTCAGCAAAAGTTTGCCAATCATTTTATCATTCTTAAGCCTGACCTTTATTAACTTACAGTTAGCATAAATTACTGAGGATAATTCTTCTGCTAGATAATTATCTAGTAGGGTGAAAGCATGAAGAGAAAGTAAAAAGTAACTTTTTTTTTTGAACACTCAAAGTGTTGCTGGCATTGTACTAAGAGCTTTACCACTATTACACTATCAGATGCTCACACTCCATATTACACAGGAAGAAATGGAAACACAGCAAGGTTAAGTGCATTGCCCAGAGTTAAACAGCTAGTGTGGGGTAAACAGGACTATAATTCAAGCAGTTCCAAGAAACAACAGGTTTAATCACTAAACGGCGTTAACATTATATACATTTTCCTTAGGGGGGAAAGTGAATGTTAGACAAGAACGCATGGCTGTAGATTAAATCGCTGTGTCATTACTACACAAGTTATGCTATGATCTATCTCTGTCTGGGGCCTCCAAAATAATTTAACTAAGGGTACAAAAAGTAATCTCTTTAAAATGTGTGTTAGTAGGCACAATTCCTTGCAAAGCAAAAAGATCCTCCTATTCAAGTTTACAACCCTGGGTCCTACCTTGGCAGAAACTGGTAAACTGTAGTTTCCTAACTGGGAACAGGAAGGTACTGAAAGGAGAGGGGCTACTGCAGTGGTCCTCTATTATGTAGAAGAGCACAAAGAAAAGGAATCTTAGCAATGGCTCATTTCAAATCCCTCATTTACTAGATGAGGAAAAGGAAGTCCCAAGGTAAGAACTGCCGAAAGCTTATTACTATAGTGCAAAAGCTGGGGCAAGAACAAGGTATCCCAATGTTCACTGCATTGACAGTGGGGAGGGAGTAGAGTAAAGGGGAGTTCTGGAGAAAAAAAACAACTACCTAATATGGTATCTGGTAGGACTAGAACAAGATATCCTGCTTATTCCATTGAGAGGATGGGGAAGGAGTGGAGAAGGAGAAAGTTATAGATAAAACAAATACCCAATATGGTGTCTTGCTTGGAACATGTTAGACCCTCAGCAAATGGCTTTCTTTTTCCTTTCCTTGATATTCTCCTTTCCTATCCAATATGGCACTTCATTCAACCTCAACTACTAGAAATGTAGACTAAAGTCACTCACCACTATTTCAGACTTTATGATACCTATTTCTTTGGGAATATACAAGTTTACTCTAGTAGCCTGAAACCAGAAATAGTTTGACATTTAATAAAAAGATATTACTATAAAATAAAACCTATAGATTATAGGACTTGACAAGGCTATAGGTCATATACACTTAAAAATAAATATCAAGTCAGAGTTTCTAAATGCTTTGCCACAAACCAGGTTTAAAATGGCTTTCCTTGGTATGCTTGCATAGATACATTAACAGAAAAATCAGCATATCATTTACTTGCTTAGCGCCCATAGTCATGCTGATAATTTCAATTCATTTTAATTCTGAGTTGAATTGATTAGTTTATGATGCTTGAATGGGTTGTCAGCATATAAACGTTGGGTAAAAAGATAAACTGTATGTCATGGGTCATTATGTTTTTGTCATGCTATTTGTTTAATTCTATTTTATACTTTCCAGGGAAAGCTTCACAGGTAACACTTCTTTTCAATTTTCTGTGTGTTTTAGTCTTTTCATGCTGTTATAATGGAATGCTTGCACTTGGGTAATTTATAAAGAAGAGAGTTTCATTTGGCTCTCAGTTCTGCAGGCTGTACAACAAGCCTAGTGTAGTGTCTGCTTCTAGTAAGGGCCTCAGGAAGCTTCCAATCACGGCAGAAGGTGAATGGCAGCCAGTGTGTGCAGAGATCATATGGTGAGAGAGGAAGCACGTTGTGGGGAGGTGCCAGGCTCTTTGTAACAATCAGCTCTTAGGGGAAGTAAGGGAGCAAGAACTCACTCACTCTCCCTCTCCTCCCAGGGAAGACATTATTCATGCGAGATCCACCCTCTTGACCCAGACACCTCTCATTAGGCCCCCAACATTGGGATCAAACTTCAGCATGCGGTTGGAAGGACAAACATCCACACTGCAGCACTGTGCAAATAAATTACTACCATGGAATAATGTATTTTATGTTCAAAGATTATAAGAAAATCATTTTAAAGGCTACTATAATAAAATAAAACTACCCACCCAGGTAATGTTTTAAATTCTTTTTTATTTTTTAAAAATAAGTTAATTGGCACTTTTCCCATTTACTTGCTTATTATTTTAACAGTTAGACTCATTGGGAGGTAATAGTTGTCTAGTGAAAACATGTTATTCCAAGAGGTAGTGACTTCTTCCAACTTCCTTCCTCTGAATTTATCTTCTCTGTCCACATTATCTTGGATGTTGGAAGAGAATTCTGGTGGAGACCTATTTTTCTGTGTTCAGGTGTGAATAAACAATTTAAAGGGCAACATCTAGAGCTTTTTATATAAGGGGTGAGGGGTAACTAATCACTTAGAAAGGTGCATTGCAACTCTGTGTAACACTAAAGAACTCTATGTAACACATAGCAATAAGTCTAAAAGGTCAGAGCACTAAAAGGGAGACAAGAAAAAAGGCTGAGTAATTCTGCAAGCTAAGTAACTTTGTAACTTTGGTGAGAAGCTTATCTTTTGTGGCCATATTTTTTCACCACTAAAATAAAGGAATTAGGTTAGATCATCTCAGTGAGCCTTTTGGTTCTAGAATTCTAAGGTTCTCAGCTGAACAAAAAAGTAAACTATTAGTAGAGATTATAGCAGTTGAATTTATACTAGGATGCAAGTGTCTTTCTGATGTTATTTACCTTTAATCAGATCCTCAATGTTCTTGTGTAAACTTTCAGGTAAAACTAAGTTGAATCTTCAATATAACTTGGTTTGTGTGAACTTCTTACCATTATCTACTTTTGATTTTTATATGTAAGGAAAAAAGAGAAAGAAGACAGCTTGCTTTCTCTTTATCCAGTCTCTGGAGTGAAATTAAAGTGGGCACATGAAACGCATTAACTAGTAAATATAGCTAATACCCACATATTCCAACTGGTCTTCTCTTATCTTCTTGTGTTCCAGTTCCACTGAAGAAAAGTCTGACACTGGGTGTATATGTAGTAGATTGAAAAATGATCTCCCCAGAGGTATCAGGTCCTAATCCCTGGAAACCATCTTTTACCTTACTTGAGATAAAGGGTCTTTGCCGATACGATTAAGCTAAGGATCTTGAGATGGAGTAAGTGTTCTGGATTATCCTGATGGGTCCTGAATGCCATCACAAGTGTCCTTATAAGAGAGAGGCAGGCTGTATTTTATAGACAGATGAGAAAAAGGCAATGTGAAGATAGAGGCAGAGATTTGGCTGATGTAGCAATGCAACAAGACATAGCAACAGCCACCTGAAGCTGGAAGAAGCAGGCAACAGATTTTCCCCTCAATCCACCTCAGAGGGCATGCAGAGACAAAGCAAGAGACTTGAAGACTGGAGTGATGTGGTACAGACGAAGAATGCTGGAAGTCACCAGAACTGAAAGAAAGCAAGGGATGGACAGAGCCTCTCCTAGACCTCTGAAGAGAGTGAAGCCCTGCAGACACCCGGGTTTCAGCCCAGTGATACTGATTCCAACTTCAAGTGCCAGAATGGTGAGAGAGTAAGTTTCTCTTAAAAACTACATTGGTGATTATTTGTTACAAAAGCCACGAAAAACTAATACAGTGTATAGAGAAACAAGTGATTCAAAAGGTGAGACAGAGTGCAGATGCTGAGACATAGTGGTATCCCAAGCAAATTCCCAATCCCTAACTCTATACTAGAACCGACAGAACACCTGGGACTACCGCAAACGGGAAAGCAAGGACCTGGATCGGCTGGAAGGACCCTTTCTAATTGCAGATGTGTTGTGAATTTTGTTGCTGAAGGGTTCCGGTAGTTCAGAGAACTCTCTGTAGAGCAACAGACCTCAGTCGTCTGCGGGAGTGGTGGGGATGGGACTGTGGGGAGGAATGCTTCTGGAGACCAGGCTGAGAAGCTTTTTTCACTATGTTTTTAGAAAGAAGAGTCTGACCCAAATTCTTAAAAAAAATCAGAATAGATTTGCCAAATTCCTTTATGTGTCTGGGACTATATGAAATGTATATAAGTAGATTTACATTTGTGGAATTGAGCTTTCTGTTACTTAAAAGCTGCAGCAAATGCCCTAAATGAAGACATATAAATAATCATTTGGTAGTATGGTAGAGACTGTTAGTTGTTTACCAAAATCTAAATGAATATATTTCTTCTACTGGAATATGAATAGATTACAATTCCCTGCTTCAACTGAACTTAGATGTGAGACCCAACTCATGTCATTGAGTTCTACTGAATGGATGCAGATCAAGATAAATAGTAGAAGGCAAAGAGAACAGGAGAAGACACATAAAATGACAGTCATTTCCACTCAGATTCTATTAGATAGAACTCAAGGCTGATGGAGCCACAGGTGGATGAGAAGTAGGTCTCTAAATCACCGTGTGGAGCAAAACCACTGATGTCCTGGAAAACCTGCAACAGACTATCGTAAAATAATAAATTTCTATTGTAATAAGACACACAAGTATTTTAGGTTCATTTGCTGCTACAGTCTTGCCTACTTTATTTAATACAGAAATAGATATTTTTATATAAGCTGCTCTCTAACAATAACAATATAAGACATTGGCTTTTTTTGGATAACAGAAAGTGTGGAAATGGATATCATACTCTGAAAAGTTCACAAAGTTTGGTCTAATGTTTAGTAAAACAGTCAGCTGTACTAACGTGCAAGGCAGGCTGGGTGACTCTAGAAGTGGTTGGAAAGTGTTGTAGTGTGGACTTTTACTTTTTACTTTAGTAAGGCATTACATCTAAGGTGAGGTCAAGTGGGAATTTGCAGGTTTGTGGAAGGAGAAATAAAGAGTAGAGATATTTGGGGCCTTACACAATTGGAAAACAAAGTACTTTGAACTTCCAAACAGTGGGAGTTAAGGCTGCTTTCTCTCTCTACCAGCCTATGTTTTGGATGGTTTTAAAGTAGCTGCCAGTAAGGCAAGAACTAGAAAGGTAGAGATAGAACAAAAATAATCAGGATAATAAAGAAGACCTATTATCTTTTTCCAGAAAGGTAATTTGATTATGGATAATGAAACATGGAACTGATTGGAAGCACAGAGGAAATCTACTAAACTTTAGAGGGAATCACATTGCTAAAGAGACCACAAGCTGCCTGGCTTTAAAACCTTGTGACTG
>NW_012117377.1:9033-14521 GCF_000951035.1 Colobus angolensis palliatus
CCTTGGCCTCCCAGAGTGCTGGGATTACAGGTGTGAGCCACCGTGCCTGGCCACTAACCTCTTCCTTATACCTGTAACAACTCTGTGCCAACTACATGCATATATCTGTGCATACACAGGCAGACACACGTTGCCTTTCTTTCACATTTCAACACTATTAGCACCCAGTTTCTTGTGATCAGTGTCACAAAGACTCAGACACAAACCCACTGTTGAATGGCTTTTCTTCACAACCGTCTATGGCTCGTGCCAGCATGAGGAGAAGCCCATGCAGACAGCTGTGTTCACTTCACTCAGTGATCTGAACACTTCAGTGACTGTCTTCGGCTCATTTGTTGAACACTAAACCTTTCGGTCATACACTGAAGATCCTCTACCATCTCAGCGTAAAATATTCTTCCAGCTTCATCTCTTATGGTAGTTTCTAAAAATATAGCTGACATTGTAGCCAAATTTGATGACTCTCAAGTTCAACCAAAATTCCTTTCTTATCTCTGCATTTTCTTAAGTCATTTACTCTAGTTCAATCATTTTTAAATTTATTCTAGTTAAACTTTCTCCTTTTGCCTTTGGAACAGTACACATTTTTTAAGCCCTAGCTTAGGTGCCACAGTCTCCATGAACATTTTTGGAATTCCATGTATTTGAAAGAACAGCACTCTCTTGGCACCAGTCAGTTGGCTTGTAATTATTCTGGCTTTCATAATAGTTGGTTTTATAACTGTCTTATGTCCTTTAATGGATTGTAACCTCTTTTTGGACAAGCACCAGTCTTAATTATTTTTAAATCCATCAATCAGCCCAATGGCTTACACAAAAAGCTCAACAAATATTTGTTGAGTAAAATAATTGTTGGATGAGTAGATCTATAAATGAACTTAATGAAGGCTGGAATTCTGTACCAGCAGCCAGTTTTTATGGTTTTCAAATGTAATGACATTATAGTTATATGTATCCATGTATGTGGCTATATCATATATCCACATATGTGGGTATGTATGTACACATGCACATACATCTATATGCATATTTATATATACATATACATATATTTTTATATATTTGTAAAGTGACATTGAGGAAGTTCAAGTTTTTCAAAACATATTGTAAAACTTACTAAATATTACTTATATGTCATATATAAATTAGTTAATAATTTTGATAACTTTTTTGACCATATGATATAGTCTATAAATATGAATACATATTTAAAAGTGTATTTCTTTTAAAATGGTCTCTTTTAAACTGTGATGTAAATAATCACATAGGAGGTACCAGAAGTGAGGACATGTTCCGTCCAATGTCCTTGTTTTCTCAGTTGTCTTGATTAAGAGAATGGGGCTCATTTATCAGTCCCTTTCTTTCTTCCTTTATGGAAAGTGTAGTATTTGTAGAAAATAATGATGTATCACTGAAGCAACTGAAACTGAAGCAAAATGTATAGCCTATTATGACAGTGATAGTCCAGAGGGGTAATGCAGTCTTGATACAATAAATATGAGATCGTTGTTTTGTGTCACAGCAAATGTAAAGTCCCCTTTCTATAGCTGGGCTTATAGCCTTGTTTATCTCTTGTGCCATTTTGCCATTCAATTTACTATGTAGGGATTGTCTAATACAATGAAAACCAGAAAATCTTCCACTGAGCAATGCCATGCTGTCACCTAGTTCTTTCCAGGAAGAAAACAGGATTGGAAGAGATGATTACAATGAAGAAGCACCGTTATATATTGGATGATGGCGAATATGGCATTTTTTCCAGCTACACTGTATGACTAACAGCACAAAACCTTAGGCTTTGCCACAGCAGAATGAGTGACATATATGACTCACTGTCCTGCGTAGTGTGTCCTAATTTCTCCTGCCTGCTTGAAAACAGACTGCCTAAAACAGCAAAATGGGTTATTAGATAGAGCACATCTGAGTTACAATTAAGTAAAGTGAGAAACACTGAAGTGGAAAGCAGACCAAGTTCACCCTTCCTTTGACTTGCTGTTTCACATCACACAGATACAAAGCAATTTTATATTCTTTAATATTGAGAAGGACTGTAAACTTTGCTCTTTTATACCAAATCTCCCATGGCCTGCAGAATTTGGTAACCCGTAATTCATTTATATGCTGTGCTAGTCCAAACCCAAACTGGGGCTTGAATCCCTCACTGAAGGGTTCATTAGCATTATAAATTAGCCTCACTTTCAATTTATGTGTTGATTTGTTTGTATTTTAGCCTCTCTTTACTTTGAGAAGTAACTTGAAACAGTTTATAATCTAAATACACATATGGGAGTTAAAAATAAAGACTAAAGGTAAGAAAATATTGAGGAAAAAGTAAAATGAATACTAGAGCTTCCAAAGTTTCACCAGGAAATGAGGAATTCAGGCAAGGGGTGTTTTTTTTTCCCTCTTGGAAAAAGCAGCAGAATGAGAAAGGACATGAGAGATCTTGGGAGTAAACAGATCTTGATTTGAGAGGATCTGAAACCACTATGTGGTAAGACACACTGCTAGGAACATTTATACATTTTCTTTATTTTCTCTTTGGTCTTTCTTAGTATTTAGTTAACTCTTCTAATGAAAATATCCATCATGACTAGACTTGGACATGGCACACCAAGGGGATAGCTGTGGTGACTGGCCAAACTGGGAAATGTCTGCATATCACTCTTCCTATCTTCAGAGACTATTTTCAGATTGAAATCTGCAGGGTCTGAATTTCCCTCTATTTCGGGAAGTCACATTCCACTATTAAGGTGAAAGATCACCCCTAAGCGATTGATAACAGAAGGTTATTAGCTTTGTGTTTCCTGGCAGCCAGCAGATAGCAATGCAGCTTACAAGAGTTATCTGATAAAATATACCCTAACACTTTAGAAGAAACAAACTTTTACTTGGCACTACATTCTAGTAGAATTTACCTTATACTTTATTGACTTTATGAAAAAGGATTCTCCATCTCCAATAGCAGGTTTGCAGGATATGCAACATCTTTGATTTTGGTTTTAATTTTAATAAAGTTGAGGGTCACGCTGTTAAATTATAATTTACTAAACTCCATTGCTCTGTTATTATTGGCTATGTCTTAGACCAGCAGTCTCCAACTTTTTTGGCACCAGGGACTGACCAGGGAAGACAATTTCTCCATGGACTGGTAGGGGGAGCGGGGTATGGTTTCAGGGTGATTCAAGTGCATTACATTTACTGTGCACTTTATTTCTATTATTATTCCATTGTGATATATAATGAAATAATTATATAACTCACCATAATGTGGACTCAGTGGAAGCCCTGAGCTTGTTTTCTTGCAACTAGATGGTTCCATATGGGAGTGATGAGTGGCAGTGACAGATCTTCAGGCATTAGATTCTCATAAAGAGCATGCAACCTAGATCCCTTGTATGCACAGTTCACAATAGGGTTTGCACTTCTATGAGAATCTAATGCTGCTGCAGCTCTGACAGGGGGCAAAGCTCAGGCAGTAAAGGGAATGATGGGGAGCAGCTGTACATACAGATGAAGCTTCGCTCACTCGCCCACTGCTCACCTCCTGCTGTGTGCCCCTTAGACCACTGGTCCTAGAGGTATGTGTATTTAGCAGGTACTTTAAATTGTCTTTCTTGAATATTAATTATCCAGTCAGCACTTAAGGATAACCTATTTATGAGACAGAACAAATAAATTAGGAAATAAACGTTTCCTTAATTATAACAAAGACCACACATAAAAAAAATATTGGAGAAAGTGGGAGAAAGAGATAGGTGGGAAACAGGTTTTAATAATATTTATATTTAAATGCTTTATTGTTACATGCACTCTCTTTCTCCAGATCTGCTATTTTTTTCTGGGAAGTCTTCCTGGTATGGCATGCTCCAAGGAAGATCAACAATATAGTATTAGCATATTTACAAAAGCCTATGGACAAGATAGATTTCTGATAAGTGTTGCTCATTTCTAAGTGAGCACTCTCTTATAATATTGGCTCTTTCCTTTACTATTTATCCAAAGCCTATTTAGATAAAGATGAATATCCTTTCCTAACATTCCCTAAAATAGCTGCGTTTAAAATATAACACCCCAGTATACCCAAAGTCTCTGTAAGGTGAATATGAATAAAATCAATTTTTAAAGGGTAATTACTGCAGTTTCATAGTGAAGACCATTTGTGTCAAGATTTCAGTTTTTGAAGACTATAATTGTTGAGGGAATCATAAAATGACAGTCATTTGGTGAAGGCCCAGATTTTATGCTTTTGAAATAGCATGAGGTTTATGACAACATTACACCGAAGGTATCTAAAACGAAAACCAAAATTTTTGTCAGAGTTGATTGTCTCATCAACAGGTGTCCTAATAAATTCAGTTAGATTCCCTTGAAGGTGGTGAGCAGTGGGATAGTAATTTTATGCTAATTTTGACTTTGATTCCTTTATATCATTAATTTATTCATCAGCAGTGACATGTCCTGAACTTCACAGTAAAGCCAAAGATCTCTAGAGATTGAGTTAATTAGGTCAATAGAAAGGAGAGTACGTAAAGCTTAGTTTTAGATGTGAAAAACTCATAATTAACCCCACTTATTTTAAAGGTACTAGTATCCAAGTTTTTTCTTTGTAGAATAATTGTATAATGCATTATTGAAAAAAAAAATTACCGCTGCTTTACAAAATCTTTCCAGGAAAGGGTAATATTTACAAACGTTGTTGTCAGTGGCCACAATAAACAGAATTCTTCTTTGGTTTCATGTTTTCCCCTATGGACAATATATGATGTGTTAGGCTATTCTCAGGCTGCTGATGAGGACATACCTGAGACTGGGTAATTTATAAAGAAAAAGAGGTTTAATGGACTCACAGTTCCACGTGGCTGACGAGGTCTCACAATCATGGCAGAAGGTGAAACTTACATTTTACGTGGCGGCAGACAAGATAATGAGAACCAGGTGAAGGGGGTTTCCCCTTATAAAACCATCAGATCGCGTGAGACTTACTCACCACCATGAGAACAGTATGGGGGAAACCACCCCTATGATTCAGTTTTCTCTCACCAGGCCCCTCCCACAACATGTAGGAATTATGGGAGCTACAATTCAAGATGAGATTTGGATGTAGACACAGCCAAATCATATCATATGTCTTATAAGTGGGCTTCAAGTGTGAAAGGTTTTGTTTTAGCGCTCTCTCTCTCTCTCTCTCTCTCTCTCTCTCTGTGTGTGTGTGTGTGTGTGTGTGTATGGCTTATATAGTAAAGAATTTAGGCCAGGCACAGTGGCTCAAGCCTATAATCCCAGCACTTTGGGAGGCCGAGGTGGATGGATCATGAGATCAGGAGATCGAGACCATCCTGGCTAACACGGTGAAATCCCGTCTCTACTAAAAATACAAAAATTAGCCGGGCGAGGTGGCGGTGCCTGTAGTCCCAGCTACTCGGGAGACTGAGGCAGGAGAATGGCGTGAACCCGGGAGGCGGAGCTTGCAGTGAGCTGAGATCCG
>NW_012117377.1:14776-92973 GCF_000951035.1 Colobus angolensis palliatus
TGGGAGCCTTAGGTCACACAGTAACAGCTTGACCTCTGGAGGGGCTGGACACTGGATCAACCGTGTGTGTAGTCAGCTGTGCCTGCAGATGGAGTGCCAACAAGGACTCTGGGCACCAAGTCCTGGGTGAGCTTCCCTGGTTGGCAACACTCTGACCTTATTGTCACACTCGAAGACAACACTTTCCATGACTCTACGTAGAAAGGACAACCAGAAGCTCTGAATTTGGAGCTTTCCTGGACTCTGCTCTATGTGCCTCTTCATTTGGCTGATTTTAGTCCGTATCCTTTAGCTGTGATACATTGTAGCCATGGGTATAGCAGCTTTATGGAGCCATCTATTATTCAAGGGAAGCTGTGTCCAAGGATACATAATTTCACTCTTAAAATAATCTATGGTTTCGGCTGGGGTAGGTATTGTTGAAGCATTTGTGATCCAAACTCAGAGTGCATAAAATAAAGATTAAGAGTAATGACTTTAAGAACTCACTGAAAATTCTTGAGCTTTACGCCTTCCTCAGTTTCATATTGTAGTTTCCTTCTTTCTTTCTTTTTGTTGGGGGACAGAGTCTGGTGCTATCGCCCAGGCCGAAGTACAGTATCCCAATCATGGCTCACTGCAATCTCTGCCTCCTGGGCTCAACAGATCCTCCTGCCTCAGCCTCCTGAGGAGCTGGGACCACAGACAAACATGCCCAGCTAATTTTTGTGTTTTTTATGGTAGAGATGGGGTGTTGTCCAGGCTGGTCTTGAACTCCTGGACTCATGCAATCTGCCCACCTCAGCCTCCCAAAGTGCTGGGATTACGTGTGTGAGCTACCGTGCCCAGCCTGTAGTTTCTTTTTGATGATTATCTGGGAAGGGATTTGAGAGGAGCTACAGTCAGCACATCTAAGTCTGCAACTAGTCCTAAGTGGGAGCAGCTTATTCAGGGGAGAAGTAGGGTGGCTGAGTCCTTTCTCTTAGCAGCAAGGTGGATATTGGAGCACAGAACAGTTGCCACGACATGGCTTTAAGGTTTAAATCTAGGAAGAATTGGGAGGATTTCCCAAAGGAAGTTCAATGGCAAAAATTTGTGAGTTTTAATGTGTAGGAAAAAAATTACAAAATAACACAAATCTGTCTATGGTATCAGTCAGCCTCCTATTTGTATTCTCATCCCTACTTTCTGTTACCTGGCTTAAGGGTCATGCATGCATGTGGGTCATGCATGCATGTGGCTCATGGGACACTGCAGCCACACCTGTCACCAGAGCTTCACTTCATATCACAAACTTTATTCCCACACATATTCAGAGCATAGTATAGCTTCCTAGCTAATTTAAAATCAGTAGTTAATTAGATAACAGATTATTAGTAGGTGCTTCTCCCATGGAGATTTAAACTCAAAGATGTTTGTGTTGTTAAATACTCTTGGTACGTCTCCTTCCAGGTACACAGTAGGTTTGTATTTTCTAGCCCTATTTGGTGAGGAGGGGGCATGTAACTAGTTCTGGCTCAAGGTGTGAGTAGAAGAGTTGGGTGCTGCTACTTGGCTGGAGAATGTGATTACCAAAGCAAAACCATCAAGACCTCTACCTCTTAGGCATTAACTGAAGGAAATCATGATAGTAACTGGCTAATGGCACTGTTGTAAAGATTGAATTTTCACAGTGTCTACTAAGTGGTTACCATAGAGTTCAACATATATTAACTATTTAATAAATATGAGTCATTAACCTGTCACAATTTGATATTATAATATAGCAACATTTTATGAATAAGCTGTCACAAAAAATTTATTCCATACATCCAATCATGTCTTTAGGATGAAGCCATGATTTTCCACTGTCAAACATTTGATAATTTTAAAAATATTAATGTTGGGCAAATAAATTAGTAATAAGTAAATATGTAGAAAAAAGGATGTTTTGGGTTTTATGAATAAGTTGACTCTTTGAATCACCTCACTCATTCTCTTGTCCTGGTTGGGAGGCTGCCAGACAAAGTTGAACTCAGAACTTTCAAAGTTGAACTTAGAGGCATGTAAATGCAGCTCCTTAAATTAATAGTTTTGTGATGCTGGGAAAGTTGCTTAAACTCTTTGACAAGTAGATTCCTCCTTTTTTAAATTTGGCTGATTCAAAATGTATTGTGATGTTTATATTAAATATATAAGCACACACGCACATTAAATTTGCCAAGAACATCTCCTTCCTTCTGAAAACAAAATCTCCCACATTATGTTTTGGGACCCATTCTTCTCCCTAGTCCAACCACAGGATTCAGGTGGCCCTTGCCAATCACAGAAGCCATTCCTAACTCTAACACAACCTCTCCCACCCCCAATCCTGGCCACAAAGACAGCACATTACCCAAGATGACCCAGTCTTTCCCTGGCATTTTTTACATTAGAATAATGGAAGAGAGTCTCTTCCTTTCTGGTAACAGAGTTAGAAAGCTGAACTAGTAGCTGCCAGCAGCCAAAGTCCTAACTTCATGGGAAGAGTTGGTCAGAGATTGAAGGCCAAGGGAGAGAGATGGAGAGGGTGTGAGCATGTGTGTTTTCTTCGCCCAGGCTGGAGTGCAACAGTGCGATCTCGGCTCGCTGTAACCTCTGCCTCCTGGGTTTAAGCAATTCTCCTGCTTCAGCCTCCCAAGTAGCTGGGATCACAAGCATGTGCCTCCACACCAGGCTAATTTTTGTATTTTTTGGAGAGACGAGGTTTCACCATGTTGGCCAGGCTGGTCTCAAACTCCTGACCTCAAGTGATCAGCCCGCCTTGGCCTCCCAGAGTGCTGGGATTGCAGACATGAGCCAGACATGAGCCACTGCACCTGGCGCCAACTTTCAGTTATTATTGGGTTCCTGTGGTACCCCTTCCCTGGCCTCAGTTTAGTTATGTGAACTAATGCAGTCCCTTTTTGCCTTAGCTAATTTATTAAGAGTTTTATTTTTTGTTTGGTTAATTATTTTCATTTTTTGATCACTTTAACTAAACAAACCCTAATGCTCTTTAGTCCCTGGTACATAGAGGTTGCTCAATAAATTTCCTTTTTCCTATTTATTTTCTTCTATTTTGTCATTTTATTTAGAACAATTGTTCCAAAGGATGGTATTCAAGACCCATTCAGGGGGTCTGCAAAATCAAAACTGGGCATTATTGGCCCTTCTGCTATGTTGGAACTTGCACCGATGGTTCAAAAATAGTGGTGGCTAAAATAGCTGGGGCCTGAGCACCAGTTAAGGCAGAAGTACCCAACTATGCACGGGGCCATTATATTCTTCTCCACACACTGCAGAAAGGAAAACAACAACAACAACATCAAAAAACCCCAGCCGGTTTCATGTAAGAATGTCCAGAAAAAAGTAGTATACTAATTTTATGTAATCTTGAGTACATGCTTTAGAAATATTCTGTGTGGTGAAATGGGACACACACATTAAGTACTTCCGCTACCTACCGAGGACAATGATGTTCCTGAGAAAAAGTACTTGTAAGATTGAGTTGCAAGCTGTGCTTGCTGCTACTTATCATGGAACCCCATTTTTATTTAAAAAAACGACTGACAGACAAGCTATAGGGATTCGGATGTGGTTTGTCACTGTAAGGGAAACAACTGATAACACTAAAGCTTTCGGCCGGGCGTGGTGGCTCAAGCCTGTAATCCCAGCACTTTGGGAGGCCGAGACGGGCGGATCACGAGGTCAGGAGATCAAGACCATCCTGGCTAACATGGTGAAACCCCATCTCTACTAAAAAATACAAAAAACTAGCCGGGCGAGGTGGCGGGCGCCTGTACTCCCAGCTACTCGGGAGGCTGAGGCAGGAGAATGGCGTGAACTCGGGAGGCGGAGCTTGCAGTGAGCTGAGATCCCGCCACTGCACTCCAGCCCGGGCGACAGAGCGAGACTCCGCCTCAAAAAAAAAAAAAAAAAAAAACTTTCAAGCGAAAACTAGAGTGTTGGAGAACTATCAACCACTGTGAACTTGACAGTTTCTCCGCACTAAAAGACTTTTTCTGGTGAAATTAGTGGTGACTGTAACAAATGTGACTTTTTGGTATTGTACAATTAATATGACAACATTTGGAAGATCTGCTTAACTGAGTGAAACAATGTTTTTCCAGTGACCAATATGTGATGTTACAAAATCATTCATGGTAAAGTGTCCATTCACAGTGCAGAACAGACCAATGGATTTTAATGTAACTGAGTGTAAAATGCCTTTGCATATAGTTTGACAGTTTTAATTGCAAAAATATTAAGAAACTACCACTTGTACAATTTTTGGGTCATATGGAAGAAGAATAACCACAGTTATCTATAAAGGCAATTGAAAATCTCATCACTTTTGCAGCTAACTGTATGTGTGAGACCAGATTATTTTTTACATGCTCGAACCAAAACAACATATTGTAACTATTTGAATGCAGAAGCAGCTATATGAATCTAATTGGGTTCTTAAGCAAGAAATTAAAGAAAATTTCAAAAATATAAAGCAATGTGACTCTATGCTATTTTTCTCTCGTTTTGGAAGTATAATTATTTTCATATGTTAACATGTTATGTGTGTTTTAAAAATGTCTGTTTAAATTTACTTAAATTTAAAATACAGTAAATAGCATAGGTATAACCCACATAAACAGAAGCTCTTTGGTGTCCCCAATAATAGCAGTGTAAAGATGTTCTAAGGCCACAAAGTGTGGTCCTTACATAGAACATCCCTTCCTTGTCTGGTCATTCATTTGATGTATGCCTAATGCCCACAAATGCATTATTGTCCCTCCCTATGTTTGTTCCTTACTAGAATAATATTACTTCATTTTTGTACCCTAATGAATTATTTTGATCTTTAAATAGTCAACTAAAACTTCTTTTTCCAAATTTCCCCTATTTTCTGTCATAATAATTTGTACAAATTCTTATGAAACTTGCTGCATTTAATAATCTGTCCACATATCTGATGCTTCACTGGACTGTGAGATCTTAAAAGACACTCTTTTAGTCATTAATGCATCAGGACCTAGAAAAAGGTCCAGATCCCCATAAGCACTCCACTGAAATTTTCTTCTCGAAAGACTGAATTTTTCAGCTTCAGAACTCCATGCTCTTTTGTTCCCTTGCCATAGAGCACAGTAAGCAAGATGCCAGTAATGGAGGCTCATAGCCAGGCCTCAAAGAGAAACCAATCAAAAGGAGAAATGCCATATTTTGGCTCTAGGGATTCTGGAGATCCTCCAAGATTTCCAGCATTTCTCAGGTGCCTGCGATAGGCAACATCCACTTTCCATTGACAGCTTCTACCCATAAAATTACAACAAACAGGAGCTATCCCGAAATATTCGAAACAGCTAATGAAAACAGGAGCTATCCTGAAACACTCAGGCCAGTTAATGAAAAGATAACTGCCAACTGGCATTATCTACTGGAAGCCACACAGCCGCATGGCACGGGGGCTTTTCCAAAACTTTTCTAATTGGATGAAAGTGAGAACATTTCTCAAGATTAATAAGGGTGTCAAATCATGTCCAGCTGGCAGCCCCAGGGCCTCACCAAGTGTTTAATCACACAACATGTGAGCATAAAAGCAGCATTAAGCAGCAGCCTAGGGGACCTTACTTCTAGGAAGTCGGCCTCTCTTCCCAGATGCCACGTTTACTCTTACCTGTCATTACTGACCACTGCCTAAGACTAAAATGGAAAGTAAATAGCAACCCCTTTTCTGCAGAAAACCTTGTCCAGAAAAAAGCAAATATTACTTACACCACAAGCAAATCTGACATCTTCCATGCTGTTCCCATCTGCTTCAGATATTCATACTGGACAGTTTTCAAATGACAGCAGATGTCCTAGCTGGAAAAAAAAAATTAATCAGCTGAAAAGAATGTCATTACCTAGCTAATTTTATAGTTTCAGAAGCCAGAAATGGTATTGCTTTTGGTTATCACCCTGATTCCTCAAATTACAATCAGCTCTTTTAAAAAATGAATGGTGTTTGCTTAGACACCTAGAGTTTCTTTTTTTTTTTTTTTTTTTTTTGAGATGGAGTTTCGCTCTGTCGCCCGGGCTGGAGTGCAGTGGCCGGATCTCAGCTCACTGCAAGCTCCGCCTCCTGGGTTTAAGCTATTCTCCCGCCTCAGCCTCCCGAGTAGCTGGGACTACAGGCGCCCGCCACCTCGCCCGGCTAGTTTTTTGTATTTTTTGGTAGAGACGGGGTTTCACCGTGTTAGCCAGGATGGTCTCGATCTCCTGACCTCGTGATCCGCCCGTCTCGGCCTCCCAAAGTGCTGGGATTACAGGCTTGAGCCACCGCGCCATGTATCTTTACACCTAGGCATCTAGATGAGGATGCTGCACTGAATGTTTGGTTTTTAAATAAGCTTAGGATAAAATTTTTCAAATCCATGAAAAATTGTGTATAGTGACAAAGGAAGGCAGTGTCAGATGTAAACGACATTAACTTTTGATTATTTAAAGTAGCTCATACCTAATAATCAACCATAGGAAACATCCTCTTTCTTTCTTTTTGTTTATTTACATTTATCCACCATTAATCCATATCTTTGTGTTTTGTGTAAAATGAAAGAGATCATCAATGGCCAAAGTTGATATATCCTCTCCTCCTTTTTTGCTTGCATTCATTTGAACAATTTGGCTACAAT
Organism: Colobus angolensis palliatus; assembly: GCF_000951035.1. NCBI lineage: Eukaryota > Metazoa > Chordata > Mammalia > Primates > Cercopithecidae > Colobus > Colobus angolensis. The sequence continues at coordinate 21,421 of NW_012117377.1, forward strand.
ACAGCGGTAAACCCCACACCTACTTGAGAACATGTAGTGGACAAAAACTGCTTAAAATGGACCGAATGTTCTTTTGGATGTTGTATTTCCCAATAACCAATTGTAATAATATGATGTCATGTGGTCATTGTTGTGTAACTCGGGATAAGCTGAAAATAATCTGTTGTTTTGCTATCAGGTTGTGGTCTGGGAACCAGCAGGCAAGACCAGCATACATGCTAGCAAAATAGTGAGACTAGATGGGATATGTAAAAAGAGGTCAAACCAATGAAAGGAACTAGCGTAGTTCATATCACTAGGTACAAAATAGATAGTTCTAAGTTGCAAATTCTATCAAGTCCACAATATTCGAGGTTTGATAATTCAGGTACAATATAATGGAAGGCCCCAAATCTACCTGTTTGGGCACGTATAAACAAAGACTGCTTAATGTCTAGCAAGTGTTCTTTCTGACATTGAGTTAAGGGCCCACTCCTTTGGAAGGATGGTGAGGAACAATAGCTTTTACCCACAGAATGGGAGAAAGTTCATTCTTAACAGACTGCTATGGGTTTTCTTCAATTCTGTATCTGTCAATTTGGCATCTGTTTATCACAGGACCAATTATATTCACTGTATTTTCTTACTTTTTTGTATCCTTGATGATCTAGCATTTGAGGGCCTTACAGACACAAGGAAAGACTGCTCTTCCCAGGGCTAGCTAATTCCTAAAGATAAGAACAAATTGCCTAAGAGCAAATCCATTCTATGTAAAACACTCAATCCTGAGTCGATAGTCCCAACAGTCCCCTTATCTAACCCTCATACTTCAAGCCAATATTTCCCCCATCCTAAATCCTCCCAGGGCCAGGTACAGGCCACTAGAGACCACTCCTACCGCCCCAATCCTGCTGGAATTAATTCAGACTAACCAACCCAAAACTCTTTTCCCTGCCCTGCCCTGCCTTTCCCACCAAAACCCCAGTAAAGGCTCTGGTACTGACTGTTTTCCTGTCTTGTCTTCTGCTACCTGATCAAAACCTGGTGCTTCCTTTGTGACACTGGTGTGCAATGACCCCCTCTTCAGATAATGTCAGAAATACATTATCTGAAATAAGAAACACATTGAAGGGTTAACAACACATTAGGCATTGTGGATCAGTGAACATAAAGCCATAGCACGATAAACTATCTAAAATGAAGCTAGAAAGATGAAAAAGTAAACAGAAAGTGAACCAATCTTCAGTGAGCTGTGGGAGATCAACCAGGTAATCATTTATAAAATTAGAACACCAGCATGAGAGGCAGAGAAAATATAGTTTTAAAAATAATGCTCCCAAATTTACAAGATTAATAAAAACTGAAAAACTACAGATTCAAGATGCTCTAGTGACGCAGGATGGTTTTCTGACCACTTTGCAGGCAGGAACTGGAGTACATGAGTGCTGGGGTCAGCTGGCCATTCTGGCACCAGCAGGGACAGACTCCACCCACTCGAACCTGTTGTGTTCCACCCCTCATGGGAGGGAACACACAGGTGAGCAGGTGCAGGACCTGGGACAAGTGCTTTTGGACGCCGGCTTGAGCCAACTCTGTACCAGCCCTGCCTCAGCATCTGGGAGGTACCCGCGACTCCTGAGGTCCCAGAGGAAGTGTTCCAGTGCTCTTTTAGCTTGGCCATCCATGGACAACTTAAGTGTTAACAACTCAGTGGACCCTCTGCCTTTTCATGTGAGGCAGCTGCCTTCTACCAGCAAGAGCAAAGGGTCAGTGTGAGAGCCTTTTGTACCCACATTTGTGGCCCAAGTACTTGTCCAACATCCAGAAGGAATGACGTTGCACAAACAAATTGAAGACGGTGAATATGAGGGATTTTATTGCTGATGAAAGTGGCTATCAGCAGGAAGAGGAGCTGAAAAGGGGACGGAGTGGGAAGGTAATCTTCCCCTGAAGTCCGGCTGTCCCCGGCCAGAGTCCTCTCTGAAGCTATGCCATCAAACTGTCCCTCTCAAGTCAGGCTACTTCTCTCTGACATCCAACTGTAGTGTCTGATGTCCAGTGACTTCTCTTCTCTGCCGACTGAGTTCTGGGATTGTTGTGGGCACAGGATGAGGGGTGGAGCAGGCCATGGATGGTTTTGGAAAAGGCAACATTCAAGTGGGAAAACAGGGATGTAAGTTCTCACTTTGGGCCGTGGTATCACGCTTGAAGTTGGGATTTTGTCAGGGACACGCCCTTTTCTACCTAGAATTTCCGTGCCGCCTGCCTCTATCATTGTATCACTGGGACCTCCAAGTGTAATCATTGTCTTCCTTCCAAGCCTCATTCTCAGTTTCTCCTGTGGCCTCACTAAGTTTCCTATTCTATATCAAACATTTACATGCTTAGAATAAGACTAATAATATGTGTCCACTTATGGTGAGCAAAATACACCCTTCCCCACTCCCCCCAAAACAAGAGAATTTAATGCCCTAATCCCTGGAAACTTCAAATACGTTACCTTAACAGGGCCAAAAGGACTTAGCAAATATAAATAAGGTCCCAGACCTTAAAATAGGGAGAAAATCCTGGATTCTCCAGGTAGGTCATATTTAATCAGTGGAGTCATCAGAAACAGAGAACTTCCTCTGGTTCTCTGGAGTAGAAGAGATACAGCAAAAGAGGAAGTCAGAGAAATCCAAAGCATGAAAAGAACTCAGCGCTGTGCCATTGCTGGTCTGAAGATGGACAGGTCAATAGGACAAAGAATGCAGGCCGCGTGGAAGAGCTGGGAGAGGCTCCCAGGTGACAGCCGCAGGCAAAATAAATAAATAAATAAATAAAAAATAGAACCTCAGCCTTGTAACTGCAAGGAACTGAATTCTGCCAACAACCTGAATGAGCAGCTTGGAAGTGGTTTCTCCCCAGGAGCCTCCAGATAAGAGCCCAGGCTGGCTGACATCCAGAGTAACGAAATCATTCAAGCCAATGCAGACCTCTGACCTGCAAAGTTCTGAGATTATACATTGATGTGGTTTTAAGCTTCTAAATTTGCAGTAATTTGATACAATAGCAATAGACAATGATACGCCACTCTTAAAGGCAAAAACAAAAACCAACAAACCCAACAACTCCAGGGCAGGCAAATCCTATGTTTCTCTAAGGGTCATGCTTTCTTTGCAAATTATGCTTTAATTTCTAGGTATAAAAACAGTATTATTTTCTTATTCAGTACCATTGCACACATTTAGAAAAAGAAGAAATGAATATGGCATATTAATGTGGTCAATGATCTTGCCTGTTATTATAAGATCACATTTCCAGTGGGCAATGTGGAAGGAGGTATTGTGAGATAATAAAACTCTGATTAGTATATGAATATAATATTTGCACAAAAGTTATCATTAAGGTGCAATCTCAGTGTAAATTTGAGACTAGACTGTGCCCTACCACATGAAAATGAGATATGGGCTGTAAGCTTTTATATTTCTTTGTGGCAGACACCATAATCCCATTCAGCTTCTGCATATGAAAAGTTTAAGAAGTAGAATTAGGTATGAAGACATTAAGTAAGTAAAGTGCCAAAGCGTTATTAGGATGCTCAAAGGCCGTTTCTCAGTGGCGAGAAGGGGATGAGTTTCAGCCAGGACAGGGTGGAAAAGCAGATAGCCCGGTTATAGCCTTTGAGTCTCTTTCTTGGGGGCTAGAATGGAATATACCTCCCACACAGTAAGAAATTCAAATATAACTTTTGATTCCCCTAAAGCTTTACTAATAGCCTGCTATTGACCAGATGTCTTGCCAATAACATAAACAGTCAATTAACTCATATTTTTTATGTGTTACGCATTGTATACTATATTTTTTACAACAAAGTAAGTGAGAGAAAAGAAAATGTTACCAAGAAAATCCCAAGGAAGGGAAAATACACTTACTATTCATTAAGTAGAAGTTTAGCATCATAAAGGTCTTCATCATCTTTGTCTTGACATTGAGAAGGCTGAGAAGGAGGAGGAAGAGGAGGGGTTGATCTTGCTGTCTTAGGGGTGGCAGAGGCAGAAGAAAATCTGCATGTAAGTGGACCTGCACTTTCAAACCTGTGTTGTTCAAGGGTCAACTGTGTATAGATTTTCAAATATTTACTTTGAAAATCCTTTGTAAACTATTTGTATTATTTTCTTTTTTTCTTCCTTTTTGTTATTAATTAATTTTCCATTTAAAAATACCTTTTGGCAGCTGGGCACGGTGACTGACACCTGTAATCCCAGCACTTTGGGAAGCGAGGTGGGTGGATCACCTGAAGTCAGGAGTTCAAGACTGGCCTGGCCAACATGGCAAAACCTGTCTCTACTAAAAACGCAAAAATTAGCTGGGTGTGGTTGCAGGCACCTGTAATCCCAGCTACTCAGGAGGCTGAGGCAAAAGAATCACTTGAACCTGGGAGGCAGAGATTGAAGTCAAGTCACGCCATTGCACTCCAGCCCGGGCCACAGAGTGAGACTCTGTCTCAAAAAAAAAAAAATAAAATAAAATAAACCAGTCCTCAATGCGCTGTGGCATATAAAACAGGCAATCATTTATGAAGCTGCAGTACCAGCACAAGAGGTTAAGAAAATATAGTTTTAAAAATAATGGTCCCAAATTTACCAGTGTTAACAAAAACTGTAAAATCACAGATTCAAGAAGCTCAGAAACCCCATACAGAAAAATAACAACAAATTCAGGAGAATCACAATCAAATTTCTAAAAACTAGCAATAAAGAGAAAAGTCTTACATGTAGCTCAAGAAAAAGGGCATATTACAGAAAGGGAACAGAATTATGAATGAGAGCAGACTTATCAGGAACTAAGCAAGCCAACAGAAAATTCGGTGACGCTTTTACAGGATTGAAGGAAAAAATATTAACAATAATGCATTGTGGGCTATAGCAAATATAAAAATAAAATATGCAACATTATAATACAAAAGATAGGATAGGGTGCATGGAAGCATAACGTCATAATGCTCCTAACCTGTAGTGAAATGACTTAATATTATATGACGGTGGATTTTGATACGTTAAAGATGTATGTTGTAAACCCCAGTGCAGCTATAAAAAAATCAAACAAGAAGATCTAACTAGTAAGCCCATAGTGGAGGTAAAATGAAATCACAAAAATTACCCAGTTAATCCAAAGGAAGGCAGGAATAGTGAAAAAATAAAAATTGGGCCAATAGAAAGCAAATGGCAATACAATAAATTAAATTTAAATGGTTTAAATGCTCTATTTAAAAGTAGAGATTGTAAGATTAGATAAGAAAGAAGTTACAAATATATGTCACCTCCAAGAAACTCAATTTAAATATAAAGACAAAGATAGGCTAAAAATGAATGAAAGGAAAATGAAACAGATACACCAATGAAAATTGGTTAGCTATATTATTATCAGACAAAACCATTTCTGTTGTATTTTCCTCTGATTTGATCTTGAGTTCTCTCTGGAGAGTGGCAGTAAACTCCAGTCCTATGCAAAGCATTTAGGATGTGTGCATTTAGCATGAAGGTGTGTGCCTTTGTAGGATACTTCTTTATTCTGGTGGATGGCCTAAGGCCCAAGTGTCTGACCAATGACCAGGCGTCTCTTTCATAGGAAGCTTGTTTAAACTGGCAGACCCTCTGGTGGCTCTTGTCCTAGCCACTCTCTGCAAGAGTCCTGACCCAGAGAAGCTATGTCTGGGTGTGTGTGTTAGGCAAAACACAAAGCAAGCAACTGAGCAAAACACATGAAATAACAGAAGCATGGTCTTCCTTACAGATCCCAGCCAGCAGAGGGCAGCACATCTCGCAAGGCAGCAGGAAGAGGGGCGCTGTCTGAGACACACGCACTCAGCCATTGAGTGGGGAGCAAGAGACAGAGCAAGGGACTCAAACTTTATTGGGATCCAGGGCATTATCCAAGCAGGTAACTACCCATGCATGGGGAGTTCTAATTGGTGAGTTTCCATCAAGCCGGCACGAGCTCCATGGAGTCACAGTGTGTCTGAGGGTGGTTACTGTGGCAAAACTCCCCAGTCCATGTCAGGTAGGGGAGTCAGCGGGTCAAGTCAAGTAGGTTGCATCTAGCTCTCCCACAGAAAGGTGGTCACCACGGAGTGGTTGTATCAGGCAGATAACTTGAGAAACTGAGAATGTCAAGTATAGTCATGTGCTGCATCTCAGTCAATGATGGATTGCATATGTAACAGTGGTCTCTTAAGATTATACATACAGTATAAAAGACATTTTACTATACCTTTTCTGGGTTTAGATACACAAATACTTACTTACCATTGTGTTACAATTGCCTACAGTATTCAGTATGTGACATGCCATACAGGTTTGTAGCCCAGGAACAACAGGCTATACCATACAGCTTCAGTGTATATTAGACCATACCATCTAGGTTTGTGTACACTCTGTGATGTTTGCATAACAACAAAATCACCCAACGACATGTTTCTCAGAAAGGATTCCTGTTTTAAGCAATGGATGGCTGTATTTGTGTATGTAAATATCTAAACATAGAATAGGTGGTGAGTTGCTTAATGAAGTTATGATAGCTATTACATCAACAGGTAACAGGAATTTTCCAGCTCTGTTATAATCTTATGGGACCACTGTTGTGTATGTTGTCTATTGTTGACTGAAACATCGTTATGTGGTGCATGACTGTGTTTTGCATTTTCTTAATAATCCACAAATAAGAAGGTATATATTTGTTTTGATGGTTTTATCTTTTTATTGTATCTCAGTGGCTAGGATTTCCTATACAACGCTGAATATAATTGGTGACAGTAGGCATGCTTGTCTCATTTCCAATATAATGAGGAAAAGTTATTGATTTCATTATTGACATAATGTTTGTTATAGAGTTTGTGGTGGTTCATCTTTATCACAATAAAGGAGATCCCTTTATTTCTAAATTGTTAAGAAATTTTGTTATAAATATGCACTAAATGTTATCAATAATTTTTGCAGCTATTAAAAGAATTATATGATTTTTGTCCTTTTTATTTTACAGTGTGATAGTATACTGATTATTTTCCAATGTCAAACCAATCTCTTGTAGAAAAGGAAGAGAAGGCATAAAGCATGATAGTGTAGGAGGAAAAGGAAAAAAAAAAGACTAGAGCTAGAGATCTATCTATCTGTCTATCTAGAATTAAAACCACATGGTAGTAGAAAGTAGAGAGAGCCCATGGAAAGGCTGGACCAGAATCAGCCCTAAAACCAGTCCTGTTAAGTTTCAATTATAACTTGGTAATCCTTCTTGCAATTAATGCAGTCCTGCTATTTGGAATGCACACATATTAATTATATTTTATTTTATAACATTTTATTCAACACGTATTTACTGAAAACATACTAACTGCCATGTCCCTTGTTAAAAGTGATGGTTTCTGCCTAAACAGAACTTTCCTCTGAGAAAAGATACCATGCAAATCCCATTGTAAGCAAAGGTAAAATTGCAATTGAGACATGTGGTCACAATATGGTACACTGAGGGTTACATAGAGCAATTTGAGCCCATATTGGGTGATTTGAACTGGTTTGAAGGTTAAGGAAGGCTTTAACAGAGAAAGAGTTGAATTGAGAAAGAGTTTGAATTCAGATCAGAAGTATGAGCAGGTATTAACTAAGTCAAGAGAGGAGAGTAAATATTGCAGACATGGGGGATAGCATATGCAATGACCCTGTGAGGGAGAAATGGCAAAAAGAAAAGGAAGTGATGAAGTAAATAATGTGACTGAATCAGAGAGAACAAACTTGCATGTTTTCAGCTCATGCTAATGAGGAAAGTAGGGGCTAGATCATGTGGAAGTTCATAGGCAAAGTTAAGACATTTTTTTTTTTGCCTACCAAATTGTACCACAAAGCCTTTTATGGATTTGAAGAGAGATGTATCATCAGATTTATGTTTTGAAAAGATGATTCTGATTATGTTGTGGTGTAAAGTTTGTTAGCCATCCAAACTGGTTGTGTGTAGATAGTAAAGAAGCTATTTCTAGAGTTGAAGCCACAGAAGACAGACATTTATAGTAGGTGATGTGGAAATGGAGATAACGGGGTGGATGCTCGAGGTACGTCAGGGTAAGAGCAATAGCACTTGGTGGTTTATGTCGATGTGAGTTTCTGGCTTGCAAAGAATCATTTCTCATGGACACAGGGAACTTCAGAAGAACTCCAGATTTGGAGTGAGGGGTGATGATGGGTTTGATTTTGGACATGCTGAATTCGACATGCTGACGTCACTTCACACAAGGCATATCAAATATGCAGTTCATTAATGTGTCTGATGGTCCAAAGAGAGGTCTGGGCTTGGAATAAAAATAAATGTGAGTCATTTATGTAGATGTGGTAATTGAAGCTACAGGTGCAGATGAGATCATTTACAGAAGCCCATTCGGAATGAAATAAAAAGAGATTATAGAAACTAGACTTGTAGATCTTTAGCGTCCAAAGGCCAGTTAGAGAAGCATGAACCTTAAAAATAGAAAGAGAAGAAATAACCAGAAAGGTCAGAAGAAAACCAGAAGAACATGTTATCAGAAACCAAAAGGGGAATATTTCAGTCATTGAATGAAGACAAAACAACAGGGTTGAATGATGACAAAAAGTGAAGTCAGATCATATTGGTCGATATTTTAAAGTATTTATTATGTATCAGACACTGTTTAGAGAGTTTTTATTTGTATCAATTCTTTTAATCCTCACCAATGCTCCACACCCAGTAATCTAAATACAGAGCTTTCACATTTAATCATTATAATAAAATACTGTGTGGTGTTCTTCGTGACATGTAGTTATTGGCGATCTTTGCTAGCACTCTTTTAGTGGGTTGGTGGATTTAAAAACCTGCTTCAATGAATTAAGAAGTGATTCACAGGCAACAACTGGGAGGCAAGTAACATAGACAACTCATGTGAAGGTTGACTGTAAAAGGGTTGAGGAGATGAGTCATAGATGTTGAAAGCTAAGACATTATTTTTATTTCTTTGTCTGTTTACAGTGTTTAAAGCTAGTGGGTCCTGACCAAGGTAATGAGCTGGTATGCATTCTCTCTCCTTCCCACAAGATTTGCCCTGAGGAAGTAGAAAGGAGAAACAGAGAAAATGTCAGAAATATGTGGTGGTGGTAGTGGTGGTGGTGATGGTGTCTATGTGTGTGTGTGTGTGTGTGTGTTGTATGTGTGTGTATTTAGAGAGAGAGAGAGAAAGAGAAAGATTTTATGTACATATTTATAGAGTATTGGCTTTGTCTTAGGGCAGGAGTCAACCCTGCACTTCTGTGTTGTATAAAAGAAAAGAATTTTTGGAAGCATTTGTTTCTCCTTTGACCCTGCCTTGGAACAAATAAGGCTGGCCTCTACATTTGCTCTAAACAACTCTAGTCCAGGTGTTCTCAGGAATAAATTTAGCATGGTGCAGAAGCCCTCATTTTCTTACTGTGAGAAAATGAGAAAAACCAGAAAACCAGTAGTCAATAACTATATACAGTTACTTTCTGACTCTCCTTCTCCAAACTGGAGGATTTTAATCTAGCCTCGGCTACCTGAAGTGTGGTCTAGTACCAGCAACATATAAGCACCATCTAGGAGGTTGTGGAAATGCAGAATCTCAGGCTTCACCAGGGCCTCCTGGAGTAAAATCTGCATTTTCTCATGGTGCCATAGGGATTTACTTGCCTCTTGTGAAGCACAGGTCTAAGGAGTAATCCTCTTGTGGCTGCTTCTTCCTGTGGGAACAAAGGATGGAACTGGACCTAAGAGTTTTTACAGAATATAAGTATTTCTCTGGTAGGTCATGTGTACTTAGCGGTATACACGGGTACCTAAGGGTACCTTTGGGCTCATCTGTCCCATGCATATGCTTGAAAGAGTAGCTGCCATAATTTCTTGTTTCCAATTTTCTTATGTCTCTTAATATGTTTGTTAAGGTAATCTTAAGTTGCTGGTCTCTTTCCTGCAGCTATTCAGGCAATAAAATCCAGAGTAAATCTTTCCCCATTCCACAGAAACACAGACACATATTTCCACAGATTCCAAACTTTATCTCCTGGGATAAAATGTGCTGATGGGTCAAATAACAAGACATTGGAGGAGCACAGTCAGTTAAAAATACTGCTGGATTACAAATTTGAACAGAAGCAGAAATATTAGAGCATATGGACTATGTGTTTTTAAAATAGAATTGAAAGGGCATAAAAGAGATTTATGCATTCAGCAATGAAAGATACACATTTTATTTTAAGCGCACATGGAATATTTGTGAAACTGATTAGATATTAAGACATAAAAGCAATTTATATTTCAGAAAATAAATTTCATACAGATCATCACCTTTGATCACAAAATAGTTGAGAAAAGATGAAAATTAAACTTAAAAATCACCGAATAGTTAGAAAAAGCTGTCTTACTAAGGCATGAATTTAAGAAGAAATCATCATGAAAATTAAAAAAATATTTAAAACTGAATGATAGTTAAAACTGTATGCATCAGCCGGGCGTGGTGGCTCATGCCTGTAATCCCAGCACTTTGGGAGGCCGAGTCGGGCGGATCACGAGGTCAAGAGATCTAGATCTTCCTGGCTAACAGGGTGAAACCCTGTCTCTACTAAAAATACAAAAACTTAGCTGGACATGGTGGTGGGTGCCTGTAGTCCCAGCTGCTTGAGAGGCTGAGGCAGGAGAATGGCGTGAACCTGGGATGCGGAGCTTGCAGTGAGCTGAGATCACACCACTGCACTCCAGTCTGGGCGACAGAGCAAGACTCCGTTTCAAAAAAAAAAAAAAAAAAAGTATGAATCGATATTGGGAAGGGCTATAAAGTAGTATGAAGATAGAAAGTCATGGCTCTAAATACTTTATAAAGTAAAGAAGAAAGCCTCAAAGTTAGTTGTGTCTATATTTTTACGTGGAAAATCATAAAGAATACACAGATACGTTATTTGAAAGAATGAGAGTTTGCAATATTGGTAGGATATATGATTAATATAGAAACACTAATAAATTTATATATATGTATATATCAGCAATAAACTACTAGAAAGTATAATTAAAAAGGAGGCACCATTATGAGACTACGACTTAATATGAAATACCCAGGAATTAATTTTCCTGTAGCAATTGCAAAAGCATTATTGAGAGATACAAAAGGATTATTGAGAAAAAGACTAAATAAATTGAGAGGTAAACCATGTATGCATATATAGAAAGACTTTACATTATAGAGATGCTATTTCTTTTTCAATTGATCTCTGGACTCAGTGCAATTTGAAACAGGATTTGTCAGGGAATTTAAGAAGGTAATTGTAGAATGGCCTAGAAGTAAGAGAGGGAGAGAGTGTGTGTGGAAGAATTAGAACAGTTACCATGACTTTTATGAAGTGTTGGCAAATATGACAGTGTGGTTTTGGCTCACAATAAGCAAACTTAGCACCATAATGGATTCCAGAAAATGACCAATGCATGTATGTATTGAGTTGTATTGAGCAGGAAGAAATAATTTACATGAAAAATGTTGAAACTGGATTTCTACCTCACACCATTTAAAACAATCTCCTCTGTATAGATTTAGAAATAAATGTAAAAAATATAACATTCAAGCACTGAAAAAAAGTGAGTACTTTTGGACTTTAGTATATGAGCAGTATCTTAAACAAGGCATAAAATGAATTTTCTATAAAATAGAAGATTACTAAACTTAAAATATTAAAATTAATCCCTTTTGTATATCCAAAGTTAATTTTGAAATTAAGTGAATTTCAACTCTGAGTTGCAAACTCAAAAAAAAATTCACAACACACACACAATTAAATTAGTATTGACAAAATATAAGCACAAATAACACAACAGCAACGTTAGCAGAAGATATAAGCAGACATTTCACAAAAATATATGTTAAGAAATATGTGGAGAAAAGTTAATATTATTGGTCATGAGAGGAATGCAATTCAAGACTGCAATTAAATATGATTTTATGGCCATCCTATTGGAAAAAATGAGAAATGATGTCCATACCAAGCATAGGAAAAGATGTGGATCCACAGGATCTGCTGTTGGGAAAGTGGATAGATGCAGCCACTATGAAAACATTTTGATGTTGCTGCCTAAAGTCAGGATTCACATATGCTATGGTTTAACCATTCCATATCTAGGAACATATTCAAGAGAAATTCTTGCGTATACTGATAGGAGACATATAAGAATGTGGATAGAAATGTTTTTATAATGGCAAAAAGCTATAAATAACTTCATTCTTCTAAATGGAAAAATGGAAGAATGAAAATGTGATAAATTCTTACAATGGAATATTATACAGGTAGTCAATATGTGTAAGCTACAATGAAACACAATAAAATACTAGCTCTATAATTTAGATGGAGGGCACATTGGACTTGAACTACATTTCAGACCAAATGGACTAATAGACAAATACAGGACATTCCAACTAACGGCAGCAGTATACACATTCTTCTCAAGTGCACCTGAAACATTCGCTAAGACTGATCATATGTTGGGTCACAAAACAATCCTTAACAAATTTAAGAAGATTGAAATCATATCAAGTATATTTTCTAACCACAATGACATGAAACTAGAAATCAACAACAGAAGGAAATTAGGAAAATTCACACATACATGGGAATTAAAAACATGCTCCTGAACAGCAAATGGGTCACAGAAGAAATTAAAAGTGAAATTAAAAAATACCTTGGGACAAACAGAAATGTAAACACAAGACAACTTATGCGATGCAGCGAAAACAGTTTGAAGAGGGAAGCTTATAGCTGGAAACACCTACATCAGAAAGAAAGCTCTAAAACAACGTAACACTATACTTCAAGGAACCAGAAAAAGAACAAACTAAACCCAAGTTAGTAGAAAGATTGAAACAACAAAGGTAAGAACAGAAATAAATAATTAAATAGAAATGGTAGGAAAGCTCAATGAAACGAAACATATGTTTTCAGACCTAAACAAAATTGATAAAACTTTAGTTGGACTGAGAAACAAAAAGAGAAGAGATACAAATAAAACGAGAAATGTATGAGGAGACATTGCAAATGATACCACAAGAATACAAAGAATCCTGAGACTACTGTGAACAATTACATGTCAACAAATTAGTTAACTTAAAATAAATGAATAAATTTCTAAAAATATGCAACCTACCAAAACTGAATCATGAAGAAATTTGAACTGACCAAAATGGGTAAGAAGATCAATCAGTAATAAAAACCACCATCAAGGAAAAGCCCTGGACCAGATGGCTTAAACTTTTAAAGAACTAATGCTAATCCTTCTCAAAGTCTTCCAGAAAATTTAAGAGGGGGAAATACTTCCAAACTGTTTTTATAAGGCCTGTATTACCCTGATACCAAAGCCAGACAGGACACTACAAGAAAAGAAAATTACAACCTAATGTCCCTGATGAACATAGATCCAAAAATCATTAGCAACAATAGTAAATAGAATTTGCCAGCACGTTAAAAGGATCATTTACCAAGATCAAGTGAGGTTTATTCCTGGGAGAAAAGGACAGTTAAACATAACCTAAACCAATAAATGTGATGCCACATTTACAGAATAAAGGGCAAAATTATATGATCATCTTAGTAGATGCAGAAAAAGCATTTGACAAAATTCAACATCCTTTCATGATAAAAACTATCAACAAATTATGTACAGAATGAATGTAACTTAATACCATAAAGGCCATATATAACGAGCCCACAGATAACATCATACTTAATGGTGAAAAGTTGAAAGCTTTTCCTCTAAGATCGGGATCAAGGCAAGGATGCCCACTCTCACCACTTCTATTCAATGTAGTACTGGATGTCCTATTCAGAACAATTAGGCAAAACAAACAAACAAAGACATCCAAATCAGAAAGGAAAAAAAAGTCTCTGTTTACAGATGACATAATCTTGTATATAGAAAATGGTAGACTCCTCCAAAACCTGCTAGAACTAATAAATGAATGTTGCAAGTTACAACAACACACAAAACTTACAGCGTTTCTATGCACTAACCGCAAACTATCTGAAAAATAAATCAATAGGTATTTAAAATAGCTTAAAATAAGTAGAAATAAATTTAACCTAAGAGGTGAAAGATATGTATACTGAAAAATTGTAACACATTGATGAAAGAAATTAAAGAAGACACCAAGAAATGGAAGAATATACCATGCTTATGGACTAGTAGAATTAATATTATTAAAATGTCTTCACTACCCCAAGGGATCTACAGATTAATTGCAATCTCTATCAATATTCCAAAAACATTTTCATGAAAATAGAAACAAATTTTAAAGGCTGTATAGAACCACAAAAGACCCTAAATAGTCAAAGCAATCTCAGGCAAAAAGAACAAAGCTGGAAGCATCGCATTACCTGATCTCAAAATCGACTACAAAGCTGTAGTAATCAAAACAGCATGATACTGGCATTAAAAAACAAACAAACAAACAAAAAAACAGATGACTAGGCCAATGGAACAGGATAGAGAGCCCAGAAATAAACCCATGCATTTACAGTCAATTGACTTTCGACAAAGATGCCAAGAACACGCAATAGGGAAAGGATAGTCTCTTTAATAAATGGTGCTGGTAAAACTGAATATTCACATGCAGAAAAGAAATGAGACCCTTATCTCAAACCATACACAAAAATCAATTTGAAATTCATTAAAGACTTAAATATAAGTCCTGAATCTCTAAAATTAGAAGAAAAAGCAGGGAACAAGTTTCATGAGATACGTCTGGGCAATCATTTTTTGAATATGAGCAAAAAAACACAGGCAACATAGTGTTAAAAATAGACAAATGGGATTATATCAAATTAAAAGCTTCTGCACATCCAAGGAAACAGTCAACAGAGTGAAGAGACAACTTATACAATGGAGAAAATATTTGCAGACCATACATCTGATAAGGGGTTAATATCCAAAGTAAATGTTATTCAAACAGCTCTATTGTAAGCGAACAACCTGATTACAAAATGGGCAAGGGGTCTGAATAGACATTTCGCAAAAGGGCACATACAGATGGCCAACAAATACGTGAAAAGATGCTCGCCATGAATCATCAGAGAAATGCAAATTAAAACCACAGTAAGATATCATCTCATACCTGTTAGAATGACTATAATAAAACAGACAAAAGGTAAGTGTTGGTAAGGATGTGGGGAAAAGTGAACCCTGGGATATTGATGGTGGGGATGTAAATTGGTATCGCAATTATGGAAAAGCAGTACGGTTTTTCCTCAAAATATTAAAACAGAGCTACCATCTTATCTGGCAACCTGACTACTGGGTATATATATTGAAAAAAATGAAATCAGTATGTCAAAGAGGTATCTGCACTCTCATGTTCATTGTCACTTTGTTCACAGTAGCCAAGATACAGAATCACCCTAAGTGTCCATCAACAGATGAGTGGATAAAGAGAATGTGGTTTATATGCACAATGAAATATGACACAACCTTAAAAAGAATAAAATCTTGTCATTTGCAACAATATGAATGAAACTGAAGGAAGTTGTGTTAAGTGAAATAAGCCAGGCATATAAAGACAAATACCACATTTTCTCATATGTGAAATCTTAAAAAGTTGAACCCAGAGAAGCACAAATCGGAATGGTGGTTACCAAGGGCTGAGGAGGGGGGGAATTGGGGAGATGCTGGTCAAAAGACAAAAAATAGTTAGACAGGAGGAATAAAAGTCAAGAGATTTATTGTACAACATGGTGACTATAGTTAATAACAATATGTTGCTGTTAATTGAAAATTGCTAGGAGAGTAAGTTTTAAGTGTTCTCACCACAAATAAGTGATAAGTATATGAGGTTAAAAAATACTACATGGTAAAAGTTTTAGACTGGGCACGGTGGCTCACGCCTGTAATCCCAGCACTTTGGGAGGCTGAGGTGGGTGGATCATCTGAGGTCAGGAATTCAAGACCAGCCTGACCAACACGGAGAAACCCTGTCTCTACTAAAATTACAAAATTAGCCGGGCGTGGTGGTACGTACCTGTAATCCCAGCTACTGGGAAGGCTGAGGCAGGAGAATCACTTGAACCCAGGAGGTGGAGGTTTCGGTGAGCCGAGATCGCACCATTGCACTCCAGCCTGGGCAACAAGAGCGAAACTCCTTCTCCAAAAGAAAAAAAAAAGTTTTAAAGGACTGAATAGAAAAAGATACTTTTAAAATAATATTAAAATAAGAAAATATACTTTTAGTTATATATAGTGATAATGGTATATATTTTAAAAAGGAAAAAATGATAAATAGAAAATTCAGACTGATATATCAGATAGGGAGATAAAAAATTTAGATGTAGTTCAAGATCCTGCCATTTGTTTTGCTTGGAGGTATTAGGTATCCTTACTACATTATTTAAAATAACATACTAAGTAGCTAATTAAAATAGGCCCACGGATGGACGGATGATGAGAGTTAATTTAATGAAACAGGATCATAATTAATCTAATTTGGTCCTAATTGAGGTCTAAAACAACAAGAATAACAACAAAACCAACAACCTCTGATCAGAAAGAATTCCATGAGAGTAAGAGTTGAAATACACAGAAAAGTGAAGAGATAACCTATAGAATGACTGAAGAAAAAGCGCCAAGAGAGTGTTAGATCCATATCGTATGTGAAAAAATTAGCCTCTGATGGGAGGAGGGAGCTCTATTTTCTTGAAACAGAAGGGAGGTATGACATTCTAAGAGAGGGTAAGCTTGCCTGTTGGGTATATGCAAGATTGTGAAGTATTGAGTACTGGAGACTGGAAATTTAGGATCTCCACTACCTGACAATTTATGTTCTTCTATCACTGAGGTAAATTAGATAATTTGTGTGCATTCAATTTGCTTGTGCTGGCCTGGGCCTAACTATTAAAGAAATGGCACATCAGTCCATATACATACAAAAATATCTTGATGTGGGGAAGAAAAGGATTTAAAATTGAAATATGCATATATAAATTTCATTTTAAAGTTTAAAAGTTTTAGGTGGAAATCATTTAAAATAGTTAATTGAAAAAATGATTACTTGAACTCAGATTTCTCTTGAACTGTCACACAAACCACAAACTATTTACATGTAAATTACAGAGGTAAAAAATAAATATTGAATGTTTATTTTATATTTAAAAGGTAAGTGGCAAAGCTTCAGGTAATACGAGCTTTACTTTCAAATTTTGTCAAATATTTATGTATTACTGATATCAAATTATCTATAAAGTTAAGAATTTATAAAAGGTTAAATTACCTTCAATCAATACTCTCAGAATGAATCAGGCATTTAAATAGATATGCAG
This sequence comes from Colobus angolensis palliatus, assembly GCF_000951035.1. Taxonomy (NCBI): domain Eukaryota; kingdom Metazoa; phylum Chordata; class Mammalia; order Primates; family Cercopithecidae; genus Colobus; species Colobus angolensis. The sequence goes on from NW_012117377.1 coordinate 38,730, forward strand.
ATGGAAAAGAAGGAGACTTTTTTATTTCAAAATTATTTCAAAGAAGGCTAAGACTTTTTACATATGAGATATCTTGGTGCTTATTTCCAAAAATTCCAACAGGGAATGTAACAAGTTTACCTCGTGTTATTAAAAATATTTTCTCAAGATATGATACATTATTCTTTTGGTATGCCATTTGTTTTTGTTTAAAATAAAAAAAAATTTTGAACTAAATTAGAACTTTATTTCTAACCATCTATTTTGATGTTCATTATAAATTATAACTCACTAAGATTATTACAGTGTTGGGTGGAAAAAGGAATCTCGTGAAGTCATATCTAGTGCAGAGGTTAGCAAATTGTCTTAATGGCAGAATCCAACCTTACTTCTTTTTGAACAGTTCACTATTTAAAAATGATTTTTGCATTTTTAAGTGGTTGAAAAAATTTGGAGCATAACATTTTGTGACACAAGAAGATTATAGCAAATTTAAATTTTAGTGTTTACAAATAAATTTCTGTTGGCACATAGGCACGACCATTCATTTACTTATTGTTTATGGCTGCTTTCCACCACTATGCAGTAGTTGCAACAGAGACTCTATGGCCTGCAAAACCCCAGATATTACTCTCTTGCCTTTTTATAGAGAAAATTTGCCTATCCTAGATCGAGGAGATTCCAATTTCAGATATTGTGCATAGAAAATATAACTTTTTTTTTTTTTTTTGAGACGGAGGCTCACTCTGTCGCCCAGGCTGGAGTGCAGTGGCACGATCTCGGCTCACTGCAAGCTCTGTCTCCCGGGTTCACGCCATTCTCCTGCCTCAGCCTCCCGAGTACCTGGGACTACAGGTGCCCGCCACCGCATCCAGTTAATTTTTTGTATTTTTAGGAGAGACAGGGTTTCACAGTGTTAGCCAGGATGGTCTCGATCTCCTGACCTCGTGATCTCCCTCCCTCGGCCTCCCAAAGTGCTGAGATTACAGGCATGAGCCACGGTGCCCGGCCAGAAAATATCACATTTTTAATCGAGCTTTCTTAGGACAAAAATATGTCCCTTAAAGGATCAAAGGTATTCTGATACTTCCTTGTGGAATGCCCTTTGATTCCTTAAGTTGCTGAGCTTCAGTATCAGGGCCTCTTGGCTACTTTATATTTCAGACTTGAAAATAACGATGGTGGGTTTGTTCTTATAATTTTATATAGATACTTCCTGAATCAATTTCTCCAACCCAAATGTTTGTATCTGTTTGTAACCACCTTCCCACTCACATTATTACACAATAAATTCTTCCTCTTTTAGCTATAATTATTACCATCCAAATGTAGCTCCATTTTACAATGCACGTTATCCATCATCAACTGGCCTGTCCTGTTTCCTCCATCAATTTTTTTTTAAGAGGATCTGGCTCTGTTGCCCAGGCTGGAGTGCCGTGGCACGATCTCATCTGACTGCAACCTCTGCTTCCTGGGCTCAAACAATCTTCCTACTGCAGTCTCCTGAGTAGCTGGGACTTCAGGTGTGTGCCACTGAGCTCAGCTAATCAAACTTTTATTCAACACTCAATTTACATATAAATGTTTTTCTTTTTTCACATCCTTTTACAAATTTTTTATTTTTATTTTTATTTTTTCTGGGGGGAGATGGAGCCTTGCTCGGTCGCCCAGGCTGCAGTGCAGTAGTGCAATCTTGGCTCACTGCAACCTCTGTCTCCCCAGTTTAAGCGATTCTCCTGCCTCAGGCTCCTGAGTAGCGGGGACTACAGGCATGCGGCAGCATGCCTGGCTAATTTTTGAATTTTTCAGTAGAGATGGGGTTTCACCATATTGGCCAGGCTGATCTTGAACTCCTGACCTCAGGTGATCTGCCCTCCTCGGCCTCCCAAAGTGCTGGGATTACCGGCGTGAGCCACCATGCCCAGCCTACTAATAATTTATAACACATAAAAGATAGGGCTGTAATGATGATCACACTTTTTTTTATAGGGGTTTTAATATTTCTATATGAGTTGCTGATTATACTCTAATCATACCCTGAAGATATTGTTCATTGATTTGTAATCTTCGTTTAAAGAAAAATACCGAGAATAAATACTTCACTTCACATTGGAAATAGTTGAGTTTCTACTTAGCAATTATTCTGCCATGGTGTTACAGACACTGTTGAATAGTACTGGATTTTAGTTCCTTTTGTGCCTTGACTGCTAACAAGTGTATGAATTTATATTCCTCTGTTAGAAAACTTCTGTTCTGATGTCTTTTCCCACTTATTTTTATTGTAACTTATTTTAGATGTATTTATAAACCACCGTATAACCTTGCCATAACATGTTACGTTATAAATAAACAACTTAAAATACACAAAAGTAATACATTTATTGCAAACCAATTATGTATAAAGAACTTTCTCCAGGTTATATATAATTTATTTCTCACATGCTGGTAATAATATCTATTATATATTCATGGTAACAACAAGTTTTGTGGGCCCTAAAGCTCATTTAAGAGACATTTCTAAATACAAGTAATATAAAACTATTATTTTTGCGAACATTATACAGACACAGGACCATGTTAGCTCATTGGTAGGGCCTCATGCAGGGCCCTGGAAGGGGTAGGTGCAAGCAAGAGCCCTGACTTAAGCCTCCTTAGCTTCAAGGTCAATCCGCCTCTGCATGTATGGACCGCTTATGCTGTGTAAGTCACTTTTCATGCACTGTGCTATGTAATGTTAGAACAAGCTTCCAGGGAAATCAGCTGAGAGAGGTAAAATGTATTTCTCAATGCCAAAGGGTTGGTATACAGTAGATGTGTATTTGAACACCATTAATCAAATCCATTTATCACAATTATATTTATTGGGTACCTTATCTATCAGGCGTTGTCATAAGCAGTGGCATGCTGTGACAACCCAGGCTGGCGTGGTCCTTAAACTAATGAAGCTTCTTGTGTTATTTCCATCATAGCAGCTGGTCATTCAATGGCTTATTTCTTCTTTAACCATCATGTTAAGAAAGAACAATTTAATTTTGGGAGGCCGAGGTGGGCGGATCATGAGGTCGGGAGATCGAGACCTTCCTAGCTAACATGGTGAAACCCCGTCTCTATTAAAAATACAAAAAATTAGCCGTGCATAGTGGTGGGAGTCTGTAGTCCCAGCTACTCGGGAGGCTGAGGCAGGAGAATGGCATGAAGCCAGGAGGCGGAGGTTGCAGTGAGCCGAGATCGTGCCACTGCACTCCAGCCTGGGCGACAGAGAGAGACTCTGTCTCAAAAAAAAAAAAAGAAAGAACGGTTTAAGATAAATTTTAAGGATTTCTGTCCATTTAAAAATTAGTGTGCTTTTTAAGTTTTACTGGCTTGACTGGAATAGCTGAAGCTCTCATTTCCTTTTGTTATTTATTGTCAACATAGATTATCATTTTATGAGTCTTTATCATTAAAAATGGAGAAAATGGCTCAAAAAATGAATATATTTTGTTTTCCAAACATACTACCTTTACAATAGGACTCAGAAACTGATGGCTAGGTTGGTCTTTCTTTTATGGTTAGCTATTTTTTATGATCTTGGTCTGAGTACCTTGCAGAAAGTAGGGTTAAAGAGCTTTGGTATCTTAAATCCTGGTTTTCCATTGCTTTCCTCATTTTAAGAGGGTTCTTAATTCAATCTCCTTGTGAGGAAGTAGGATTAACATGCATAGCTAAGCCTGGGGAGTCAAGAAACCCGCATTTCTGGATCCCCAATTTAGACCACTGACTTACAGTTTCTAGATATAGAAGCTGCATTTCAGACCACAACCCTAGGTAATCGTGACACATGTGGACCACATTCCACATTGTGGAGAGCACAGCTCCAAGACAATAATGAGATCCCAGTATTTTGACACTTCCAAGTAAAGAACAAAAGTCCGTTATTTAAATTTATAATTGTTAAATTGTTTGACTTTGTAAACAGTTTGTGGAAACTGTCTGTTCCTCCCCTCTCCCTGTGTCCTTCTTCTCTCTTCACTTCCACGCAGCATTCTGCCTACGTCTCTTTTGCATGTTCTTCTGCCTGGAGTCACTAATCCCATGTCATTGTTCCCCAGGAATTCATCCTTGATTCATATATTTTATCACTATTTTTGGACCTTCCTATTACATCTGCCTTCAACTACTGTTCATACACAGGACCCAAATTTCTATCTCATACCCAGACCTCTTTTCTGAATATTACATCCCCAGCTCTGGTCAGCTCTCTTATGGTAAGTTCAATTTGAATGGCTCCAAAGACCTCAAAGCCAACACGTCCAAAGTTGAAATTAACGTTGCCCCAACAACAAAAAAGTCTCTGCCTCCTTCTGAATTCTCTATTTCAGTTTCAGTGTATGCACTACAATGCGTTCATTTGCTCAAGCCAGATTCTGGAAGGTTATCCTTTTATCCTCTTTAGAAAAAAATCCTTTTAGTTATTTTCTTAAATATATATATTTTATAATGTATAAGATATATGATATAGTTTATTATATATAATATATAGCTTATTAATAATATTACTTATATATAGTTTATATATATAGTAATATATAAAAACTCTATATATTATAATAGATTAATATACATATAAACGATACATAATATAAACTAAATATACAAACTGTGTGTGTGTGTGTGTGTGTGTATAGTTTACATAGATTCTATCACACCTTGGCCCAACGCATCATAATTTCTTACTGATATTATTATAACGGCTTATTTTTTCTACAACCTTTTACTAGTACTATTTTCCTCAAAACCATTCCCGCACTGCTGCCAGGTTGATCTTTCTAAAATGCAATTGTGATCACTCACTCCTTTGCTTCACATGCCTCCATTGCTGCCAGAATGATATAAACCCCTGGGTATGAGGTACATGCCCTACTTACTGTGAACCTGTCTGGTCTCATTTCTCATCATCCTGCCTGTGATGCTGCAGCCTCGTTGAATTCCTCTAGGGTCATACGGAGAATGTACCATATTTTCAGAACTTTGCACATTCTGTTCCCGTTGCGGTGATTGTCCTTATCCCCTTCTTTGACAGGAGAACACCTACTTAGCTTTCAATCTTCAGTTCCAGGAAACCCATCATAACTTCACCCGTTCCCTCAACTTTCCTAGGTTCTCTCATCTTAATCTGATTAAGTGCTGGAGGAAGTCACTTAGAGGATTTCAGGACTGATTAAGAAAAAATATGTGGCCAGGAGGTGGCAGCAGCAAGCACCAACTTTACTTCAGTAGGTATGAAGGCAGGGAAAGTACCTCCCAGCATGATACCTCCAGAGGGTAAGGTGTGGGAGCCACCATCTAGAAGAGGAGTGGGGGAAGGGGACTCCTGGGGGTGAGGAAATCAAGAGGAGGTTTATGTATCTAGGTAATGTTGCTCAGTAGCCTGGCAGGGCACTTCTGAGTCAGAAGCTCCGGAAGGGCAGCAGTGGCTTGGAAATTACTCTAGCCGCATGGTTTTATCATATCCATGGGTAGGGCTAGCAGATATTGGGTATAGTTTTGCGGGATATAAGAAGCTGGCAGATTCTAAATGGCTAAAAATCTGCTTAATTGGGTGATATTTAAAATAACTGGATGTGGGAAAATTTGAGTTTGGTACTAGTGGGCTTTTGAGCAAATAAATGGATCTCAGGCTGCTGTGAAGAAATAAACAATTTAGTGACCGATATAGATGTGCCATATTTGATGCATTTATGTAACAGATGCCTCTATGAAGCAGTACTTTTACCACACTGCACTATTACTACATTTTACCTTGTTTGTCCTTCCCATAACATAGATTCCTTGAGAGTAGAGGCAAGTTTTTATTATTCTTGATATGGACTTCATAGGATCCAGAATAGTGTGTGATACAACGTGGAACACTAATAAATGTTGGTTTCATGAATAATTCCATGTATTATTGAACTTGTCCAGAAGTGATCATCCTACCAGGTGCTAGAAGAAAGTCTCATCTCCACAAAGACATGTGATTCAAGCTAGTTTAAAGTTAGTATTCATACAGGACATCGGTAGTCATTTACTTTCAAGCCCTGAAAGCTTTAGATTTGAAGTAATTTATTTTCTAAAATACAACCCATTTCTAGAAAAATCATATCAAACTCAGAATGTCTGGCAGTAGGCCAAGGTCATCTTATTCAGATTTCAATCCTGTTATATTCTTGGAGAGATTGTTTTAGCCATTTTCACTATAATACTTGTCTCAAAACTTGTAGGATCGGAGGATGTACAGTCTGAGGCCCAAGTGAGTCCATGAGCATCGGCCTGGTTTGTTCATTCATTTAGGGTATGATGCTGCCTCGCTGATCAATTCCTTATGGTAGGAGGGTCTAATACCCTTCAGAGGCCACGGAGATGGAAATAAAGTGTAAAGCTGGAGAAAAAATCCAGTTGTCTGCACAGGGGAACCAGAGTTATCAGAAGGGAGAGTTAGTTTAAATATGGAGAAGACTCCTATCAAGAGGCTGGGTCGTGAATAGAGATGAGACATTTTATTTATTTTTATTTTTATTTATTATTATAATTTATTTATTTATTTATTTTTTGAGATGGAGTCTCGCTCTGTCTCCCAGGCTGGAGTGCAATGACACAATCTTGGCTCACTGCAATCTCCACCTCCCGGGTTCACACCGTTCTCCTGCCTCAGTCTCCCGAGTAGCTGGGACTACAGGCGCCCACCACCACGCCCGGCTAATTTTTTTGTATTTTTAGTAGAGATGGGATTTCACTGTGTTAGCCAGGATGGTCTCGATCTCCTGACCTTGTGATCTGCCCGCCTCAGCCTCTCAAAGTGCTGGGATTACAGGCATGAGCCACCGCACCCAGCCGAGATAAGACATTTTAAATAGCAAACATAACTCAATTGTGTTAAATAATAGTAGAAATCATTGGCTCCACTCAGAGACTAATAACGGAAACATGTAGAAGTAGTGCAAGTTTCAGGGTAGTTTGATTAAGGCTCCAGCTCATATCTCCAGTTCACTGGGCTCTTCCCTTGGTCTTGTGTTCTTTCCACATATATAATAAAATAGTTACAGTGGTTTCTGTTTCACTGCTACATATCACACCAGTCATAAAGAGGGTGAGCATCTGGGCTCCCAAACACACAGAAAAGTCCTCAGAGTTCACTCATTGCATCTGTTTAGATGATGAGGCTAACCCTAAACTTACTTTTTTTGTGAAGAGGAAGTGTAGTGCTCTACTTGGCCTCACCTAGATCATGGGCTTCGCATCAGAAAATATGTATTTCTCCTCTACATTATGAAATCCTCTATAGAAATACGGGGTTATAGATGGTGGTAGGGGGAATGGACAGGGAAAGGTGACCAATAGGCCTTACCAAAGGTATGGCGTCCTTCTGGATACTGAAGATATTTAATCTTTGTGGCAACTCAAGCAAACTAACCAAAATTTGCATAGTAAATATTTGTAGTTAGCCTCCAATTTGTTTGTTTACTTCTTATCAGCTTTTCAAATGTCTTCCAAAGGCATTAATACAATCTTTTATCTTGTTTATCATGTTCATTTTCTAGGCACACTGCCTTTTATGAATCAAATTAAACTTCGTTATGCGTCTAGTCTGTGCTCACATTCCAGATTTGTGTTGTCTCAACGAAGAAGACCTGGCTTAATTTGACACGCTAGATATAATATCCAAAGAACTAATACAGTATAAAATGTAAACTGCCATGCAAATAGTGGCAATAGCTAACTAATTTCCAAACATCAGTTTTCAGCGTAAATGTTCCTTTTTCAGAAAGATGTTTGCTAACCGTTCTATCTAGGAGAAATCTCCTTCTATCATTCACTTCGGTTCTTTCTTTATATGCTCATGCCCCTCATCAGTGCCTTCTCTAGATCACAAAGTCGGTACTTTGTCTCTTCCTTCTTTCCTTCCTTCCACCTTTTCCTAGAATGCAAGTTCCATCTGTCTTATCCATGGGCACATTTCTAGTAGTTCTCAGCACGGTGCTTACCTTATAGGAGACACTCATTAATATTTGTTAAGTGAGCCTGTTGAATTACCTGTTCACACTTTATTATGGTGTGTCCTCTGTGGCCCATGGCTACGTAGGTAATGGACCAAGACTCAATTGTATAGGAGATAATTGTGCAGCAAAGGAAGTCGAACCTGATGCATGGTGCTGGGCCCCATGAATGTGCTGCTCTTTCTATTTTGTTGTAACCAACTGAAACAACCTCCGCTGACATTTGTAAATATGAGCCTCTGAATAACGCAAGTGAGTTCTCCCAGGGGGAGAAATCATATGCAAGAATGAAATGTATGATACACCTCACCTAAACTGTTAACAACATATGAAGAGAAATCATCTCAGAAATTGGAAGTTTGTGTTTGAATATTAGACATCTGTTTAATTACAGAGTGAAATGTCAAGGAAAAAAATCACAATTACTTAATACTTGGAACATAGAAAATATAGCCAAGATTTGACAGTCTCACTCCATCTGATTTTTCTATTCTGCCTTTCTCGCTCCTGTCACGTTTTATTTCTCCATTTATCTGGAACAAATAAATGTGAAATTGCTTTCAACATTTTCCTGACCTTGTTCAGTAGATGAGTATTAAGGAAAAATGGGACTCAGGTTTTCTACACGGAATGAGCTTATTGTAGCTCTTTGCGTTACGGCAGTTCCTTTGAAGAGAATGTGTCACTCTTCATTGAATGCAAATGAGCTTCATGAGTAATGTTCAAATCCAAAAAAAGATGAATGCCAGTGGAAGCAGCTAGTTTCTATCTATTCTTTTTTTTTCCACATATTTTGAGATTTTTGGATAGTAGAAAATAAAAATGTTGTTTTGAAATATCTCTTTTTTCTTGTAATGAGAGAAGAAAGCTAAATTCCCTGTATGTAAGAATATAAATTTGATAGAAGTAATACTTTTAAATTGGGCAGTAAATGAGCCAGTGATGTGGTGGTGTAGTTATTCTGCCTGAACTTAATAAGACTATGAAATAAAAATATCCTCCACATAATAAACTAAGAGAATTAAAGAAAGAGTTTCCCCTATTAATTCTAACATGAGTCATACAAACTAGTTAGGGCTTGACTATATAACTGCATTTACTAATGAAAAAGCGTCATAGCATAAATCCCTTTACCTTTACTCTGTCTTGTATCTTTAGAATTTAGTTTCAATAACATCATAATACTTTACTCATACTAATGAGTGATAGAATAAGCATGCAAAATTATATTTATACAATGGATTACAGTTTTTATCTCATTTTGTCCTCCTAGCCATTGGTAGCAGATATTATTCTCTCATTAGATTCCAAGACATTGAGAGGCAAGATGGTCAAAGACCAGCTCAAAATGACACTGGTGGGTCAATGGCAGAGCTAAGGCATGAATCTAGGCGTTCTGAACATCTCGGAGTCTATGTTTTTCCCCCACTACCTAAAGTGCTGCTGTCCATTCATGGTGAAGTCAAATGAGTCAGAAACAGCCTGAGATGCCTGTCCTCAGTGCCACACTCTGCCTGCCATGTAGATGCCTCCATTGTGGCCGTATGTTTTTATTCCAATTTGCCTTTCCTGCCTTCCATTTTCATTATCTCGTATTCTCAAACATCATTCCCTGGCCATCTGGACAGATGTCCTCCAATGGCCGTAGCAGAGCCCTCACTGCCAGCTGCTGCACACCTGTGTCCTTCCCTTCTGCACTTGACCACCACAAGTAATCTTTTCATGTTTGTCCTTGACATGATTTTGAGTTTTGTGTTCAAGAAGCAGTAAGTTATATCATAGCACACACAAGAAAGAGGCTTTTTTCTACTCCAAAAGGACTTGTTAGATAAAATACAAAGTACTCAGGTACATTTGAATTTCAGATAAAGAACAAAACATGATTTTACTGTAACAGATATTACACAGGTCACACGTATACTAAAATATATTCAGTATCTGAAATTCGAATGTAACTGTGTGTCCTGTGCTGTTGTTATTATTAAATCTGGCCGCTCGAACTTGAAGTAGTATGAGTCTTAACCAAGTCACCTGAGGCTTCATTTAGTAGTTTTAGTATGGGGTGATTATACAGATAGAATTGGAATATGTGCAAAAATCCACAAGTGAATATACACAAGTAGCATTTTTCGTGTCAAAAAGATACTTGCTTCCACTCCAGTGACTAAGTCTTTCAGAATTCACCAAGATCACATGTAGAGGCAAAATGCTGCATGACAGATGGAGCATTAGCCTGCTTTCCATTATTAAACTGGGAAGTAAGTATGCTGTGGTAGTTGCAAATGTCTGCAATAAAATAAAATTATGCTCCAACATCTCAGCAGATTTCAGATGATAAAATTCACATCATGCTGCATGTCAGCACAGCTTTCCTGTTAACATATTAATTTTGAAAATTATCGTGTGCTTAATATCAACATCTGACTTTAATAAATAAAATCCAAGCAGCATCCCTTGAGTTTCAGGCTACACTGTATAAATCTAGCACATTCATGTGGCACCTTTCCTGGTGGGACCTTGGGGCAGCTCAGCTATTGTGGGCCATACAAGGCTGGGGTTGGCAATTGAGGAGTTTATAATTTAGATGGAACTCATAATAAAAAAAATGTACAAAGTCTTTGTCAAGTAAGGTGTTGGTAAAATACCTGATTGTCTTTTCTATATCCTGTTTCATTTTTTTGTGACTTCAGTTTTGTTTATATGAGCTCTCATGTCTGTCTTCCATAGCTGTAATGTTCATTCTAACACCTAAAACGTTTCTTGTTTTCTATATAATGGTGCTTGCTTCTCACTCCGATTCTTCGTGTCTTTTACTGTCTTTCTAGCCAGGACCATTATCTCTTGGGCAGCTTCCAATGTGTCTTTCATTGGTGTGATGATTATGATATTCCCTTCCACATATTCAACCGTGAGAGTTTGGCATGAAATTGACATATTTATTCATTTTATCAACTCTTATGCTCAATAGATGTTTGTAACCCAGTAAAAACAAAGGTACCGTATTTTTGCTTATACTATATAAACAATCTTATGATTATTACCAGGAATATCACTGACTCGTGTGTCTTTGAGGGCATTTGTAAATGTGAATTAACATCTTTTGTTCTAAAATGTAGGAATCTGTAATTTTACTTATTAATATTGGTGGTGTTTCCTTAATGGAATTTTTAACAGATTTTTTAAATCCACCTTTTACTTGGCAATTATACAACTAATTGCTATCAAACCCCAGATTTGGGAGGTATCTTAATAGAAATTTGAGTCCACAAATGACAAAGCTAGAGAAATCGATTCATTATTGGTTCCATTTGGGATAAATTCTTAGTCTGACTGTATTAACCAGGGTTCTCCCTAGAAACAGAACCAATATGTATCATATATATGACGTATATTATGTAATTATATATTTTGTGTAATACATGTAACATTTTGTTTATATGTAATATGTATTATATATAAAATATACACATATAAAACCTTATGTATATAAAATTCCTTTATTTTTATATATAAAATAAGGAATCAGTTTTTAATAAGATTCTATTATGGAGGCTGGCAAGGCCCAGAATCTACAGGGTGAGTCAGCCAGCTGAAGATCCAAGAAATACTATGCTTCAGTTCAAGTCCTAAGGCAGGAGAAAAGCCCATGTCCTAGATCAAAGGACATTAGAAACATTTCTTTTTGACGTTGGGGAGGGTGAGTCCTTTTGTTCTATTCAAGCCTTCCACTGATTGGATGAGGTCCACCCACCTTAGAGAGGACAATCTGCTTTACTCAGTCTACTGATTCAAATGTCAATCTCTTCCAACAACATCCTCAAAAAAACACCCAGAATAACATTTCAGTATCTGGACACCCAGTGGCCCGGTTAAGTTGACACATAAATGAAATTGACGACCACAAGTACCAAAAATTCAGCTGAATATACGGCTGCTGGGGCTCTTTTATCAGTTCCTTTCTGGGGGATTCCTTTTGCTGTGTGACTTCAGCTATGGTGTACTAGAAATATTCAGCTGAATTTTGTAGAATTATACTTTACACACGAAAAGCTAAAACCAAAGCAGACAATGATAGGCTGTGCCAAATTAATCAACTAAAATGCCAAGAGAATTGGCTTGTTTGTTTTTCTCATTTGTGGGTAGAGGAGGCAATAAATTAGATAATATTGAGATGAAATTATACATTTAGTCATCTTAGTAATAGGCCCTAAATTGCCTTTAACTGGTAGAGTCCATTGATGAATATGATGTAGTACTACAAATAACACAAGGAAGTTTTGTATTAATCATGTTGTATATTTTCTACATTTGATGATGTTTTGAATCATCATCAAGCTGCCATTTGATAAGAAGATGAGTATGCACAGAAGGAAGCCAGATGCTATTCATCAAGACAAAGGCAAGAATAGCTCCGAAAGTGTTGCAGAGACCTTTGAGATTACCACTCCCATCTCAGGCCTTGAGAGCAGAACAGCTTCAAAGGAGAGACCCAGGGAGCCTGTGGGACCTTGGGGCTTGCCGCCTGTAGCTGCCCCTGGGCTCTGCTCCCTGCCTTCTGGCGCAGCATTCCTTAGCCAGCCCAGCTTTGGCTTAAGTGTGCCCAGGTGCAGCTTGGGCAACCACTCTAGAAGGCACAGCTGGTAAACCTTGGTGGTGTCCACGTGTTGCTAACTAACTCTTCAGGTACTCAGAGTGCACCAGCTGTGGAGGCATGGCTATCTTCACCTAGATTTCAAAGAATGTCTCTGAGAGCTTCAGGGGCCCAGGCAGAGAACTGCCATAGGCATGGAGCTGCCACAGAGAGTCCCACTAGGACATGGCCCAGAGGAGTCATGGGAGCTGGGGCAATGTTTAGTGAAGCCGTGGGAGTGGGGCCACTCCTGATCCCCAAGAACTGAAGAGGCACCAATGTGCAGTTCCAACCTGGGAGAGCTGCAAGCATATGACGATAATGCATGAGATCTGCCGTAGGGGCTGCACCCAGCAAAGCCATAGAGATGGGGCCGCTCAGAGCCCTGGGGGCCAAACTCCTGCCCTAGGGTATCTAAAAAGCACGACATGGGGTTAAAGATTATTCTCAAACCTCGAGTCTTAATAATGTTTGCTGTGTTGAGTTTTAGACTTATTTGGGACCTGTTCCCCCTTTCTTCTTTCCTATTTCTTCTTTTTGAAATATTTTGAAAGCAATAGCTTGTTGAATTCACAGGTAGAGCATATGTCTCAGGACGAATCATACCTTGAATCTCACTCGTATCTGATTTGGCTGATATTTAGATGACACTCCGGACTTTTGACATTTGAGTTGGTGCTGGAACAAGTTAAGACTTTGGGGGCCATGGGGATGGAATCAGTGTGTTTTGCTTGTGAGAAGGCCATGAGTTTTGGGATGCCAGAGGCAGAATGCTGTGGTTTGAATGTGTGTGTCTACCTCAGATTCATAGGTTGGAACCTAAAACCCAAAGCCATAGTATTAAGGGATGGAGTCCTTTAAAAGAGGTTGAAGAGGGTACCCAAGTGCCTTTTGTCCTTTGCTTCCCCTCTTTCACCAAGTGAAGACACACAGTGTGCCCCTTCTGCCATGTGGGGACCCAGCAAGAAGACACCGTCTTGGAAGCAGAGAAAAAACCCTTACCAGCATCTGCAGGTTCCTTAGTCTTGAACTCTGCAGCCTCTAGAACTGTGAGACATAAATTTCCATTACTGTATTTTATTTTATTTTATTTTTTGAGACAAAGTATCACTCTGTTACTCAGGATGGAGTGCAGAAGTGCAATCCTGACTCACTGCAACCTCTGCCACCCAGGTTCAAGCAATTCTCCTGCCTTAGCCTCCTGAGTAGCTGGGATTACAGGCGTCTGCCACCACACTTGGCTAATTTTGTATTTTTAGTAGAGACTAAGTTTTACCATCTTGGCCTGGCTGGTCTTGAACTCCTGACCTTGTGAGCCACTTGCTTCGGCCTCCAAAGTGCTGGGATTACAGGCGTGAGCCACCATGCCCAACCAGTTTCCATTATTTATATATAAACTTGTCTCTGGTATTTTGTTATAGCAACAGGAATAGACTAAGACACAATAAATATGTACATACAAAAAGTATGTATTTATGGATGTGGATTTGTAATGCATGATTACATAAATTTCTCCAGTAATTTGAATCATGTAATATCCTTGCACTGATAAAATCCTCTTCCCCAGAATATCCAGAAAAATTAAAATACAGATCCATAATTCTTAAAATAAAACTGTACAAATGCATTATATTACATAAAATGATACTTGAATAATGTATTTGAATATTAGCCTGGGATTTCCTGAGCAACATCAGCCATCACAATCTACTGATTTCACCCACAGGTTCTGATGCCAAATTCTTTTCTCATGCAGCTTAGGAAAACTGGAACATACTTCCTTAATTTACAACTTACATCTCACCAATTTTTCCAGATTTCCATTGAATGCATTTACTTCAGTCTTTTCCATCACTTTAAGTTTGTATCTTCACCTAGACAGATCATTCTTGTCACTCTTGAACCATGCACAGGCTTTTCTGTTTAGACAGAAGAAATCTCATGGACTCTCAATATCTCCCTCTGTCTTCCTTCCTCCCATGTTCTCCTCCTTTTCTTTCCCTCGCTGTCCCTTTTTTATTCTCTCTGTTCTTGGTCATCTTTTCACTTGCTTTCTTGTTTTCTTTGGATAATCTGCTAGAGAAAACAAATATGTCTCCCAGAATTGCAGACATTCTAGACTTTATTCCTTGGACCAAAGACTTTTTTTTCAGTTTTTTTCTGGTTCGTTCTTTCTTTTTTTCACATTCATGTACCCACACCCACAAGTACATATCATATGAACACTGTTCATTTTCAATTGGTTGTATTTATTAAGAAAGCCAGGGGAGGCCAGGCACTGTGGCTCACGCCTGTGATCCCAGGACTTTGGGAGGCCGAGGCAGGCGGATCACGAGGACCAGCCTGGCCAACGAAAACCCCATCTCTGCCAAAAATATAATAATAATAAAAAAATAGCTGGATGTAGTAGTGTATGCCTGTAATCCCATCTGCTTTGGAGGCTGAGGCAGGAGAATTGCTTGAACCTGGGAGGCAGACATTGCAGTGAGCCGAGATGGCACCACTGCACTCCAGCCTGGATGACACAATGAGACTCCGTCTCAAAAAACAAAACAACAACAACCACCAAAAAAAAAAAAAAAAAAAGAAGAAGGAAGGAAGGAGAGAGAGAGAAAGAAAGCAAGAAGCAAGCCAGGGGAAGACATAGGAAGACAGAATTTGTGGGTCCTGAAATAAAAATTTGAGGGTCCTCCATACAAATATTTTAAAAATTACAAAATTAAACATAGAAAAGCAAATATTTATTTATATAAAAGAAAATTCATATGAAATTGCAAATTTTGAAAAGCTGCCTAATTTCACAAATATAAAATTCAGAAAAATAACATGATTTGATCAAATGTCTAACTTATCTCTATATACTTTCTCTACATTTCTGGAGTGCGAGAATTTTATTGGCCACTTCATGTGACAAGGATGATGTGGTACTATTTTTAGTAGAGAGAATATGTTGGGTGTGATGGCTCACACCCGTAATCACAGCACTTTGGGAGGCCAAGGCGTGTGGATCACCTGAGGTCGGGAGTTTGAGACCAGTCTGGACATCATGGAAAAACCCCATCTCTACTAAAAATACAAAAATTAGCGGGGCCATGGAGGCAGGTGCCTGTAATCTCAGTTACTTGGGAGGCTGAGGCAGAAGAATCGCTTAAACACGGGAGGAGGAGGTGCAGTGAGCTGAGATCGTGCCACTTCACTCCAGCCTGGGTGACAGAGCCAGACTCCATCTCAAAAAACAAAAACAAAAACAAAAGTGGAGAGAATAAAATGAGTCTTTAACGTGGTTTATCAATTATATTTTCACTAGTGATAATTGAGTAAAGTTTCACCTTAACAACTCAATATTAGTGGTGGCATGTTAAGTTTTGGGATTGTTGTCAAATTTGGGAAACCATGTATCAAGTTTCTGTTATATATGAAGAGTAAGAGGTTTCAAAGCATTTCAAGTTTTTGTACAGAGAACACTCTCAAATACTCTTGGAATTCAATCTACATTTCAAGTTTATCATTAATATCCTCATTATATAGATACAAATTTTACGTTATTTTCTTCAGTCGGTACTGAAAATTGAAATTTCCACTTTGATCATATGATTCATTTCTCTCCATTAATTGGACTTCTGGAACAAGTCAAAAGCTTCTTCATACTTTGGTTCACAATTTATCTCTTCTTTTAATGAATTACTGTTTTTGGCAAAACCTGAAAATTTTGGGGGGTTATAATTAGCTTCTTGCTATCAAACCATTTATTTTAATTTCATCACTCATCTTTGTTACCTTAATTTCACATTATATTTTTATCAAAATATTGTTTCTGTTCTTTAATAAATAAATGTAAGGATGGCAAAAGAAGGTACTTCAAACAGGAGTCTTTAATTTCTTTTTTAATTTTATTTTTTATTGTTTTCTGAGACGGAGTCTCACTCTAGCCCAGGCTGGAGTGCAATGGCGTGATCTCGGCTCACTGAACCTCCACCTCCCAGGTCCCAGTTCAAGCAATTTTCCTCCCTCAGCCTCCCGAGGACTGGGATTATAAGCACGCACCACCATGCCCAGCTGATTTTTGTATTTTTACTAGACATGGGGTTTCACCATGTTGGCCAGGCTGGTCTTGAACTCCCGACCTCGTGATCCACCCGCCACGGCCTCACAAAGTGCTGAGATTACAGGCATGAGCCCCTGTGCCTGGCCTTTAATTTCTTTGGTCCGGGTGCAGTGGCTCACGCCTGTAATCCCAGCACTTTGGGAGGCCGAGATGGGTGGATCACAAGGTCAGGAGATCAAGACCATCCTGGCTAACACGGTGAAATCCCATCTCTATTAAAAATACAAAAAATTAGCTTGGTGTGGTGGCATGCTCCTGTAGTCCCAGCTACTCAAGAGGCTGAGGCAGGAGAATGGCGTGAACCCAGGAGGCGGAGCTTGCAGTGAGCTGAGATCGCATCACTGCACTCCAGCCTGGGTGACAGAGTGAGACTCCGTCTCAAAAAAAAAAAAAAAAGAAAACACGCACGCACACACAAATTGAAATACCTAAATGTCTTTCTAAATTGTAGTTTATATGGTGTATTTTCTACTTAGGTGGATTTAAAAAATGCGTGTGACTATTTCAGCGCCACTTAATATGAGGTAAGTGTCGCAGGGAAAGTGTGAGTGGAAAGAAACTGCAGTGGAAAGAAACTGCAGTATTAGTCAATTGCAGAAAGTTATCTTACATTTGCAAACTTTACAAATATATGTGAGCATGGAATGTAGTGCTAAGATCTTTCCCAGGGTGTTAGAAGGAGCCTTTAAAAACTTGTGATCCTGAGTCTAATCTTCATTAGTTTCACGAAAAAAATTTGCCTCTAGTGAGACATGGTATAAAATAACAATTTATACATGGATAATTATGTAAAAGAAAAAAATAATTCAGTTGTATTATTTCTTTAGGTCTTAAAATGCTCCTGAGGAAAAAGAGGACACAAGTGTCATTCCCATTTTAAAGTTTTAAAGGGTCTTTGGCACACAGAGTGTGTTGGTAGAGATGTACACTAGCAGTGAAGAAAGTTGCTGACTGCTAGCACATCTTATGTACAAAAATCAACTCAAAATACATGAACAACTTAAAGACATAGGAGCTAAATCCATAAAAATCTTAGAAAACGTCACAGGAGTAAATCTTCATGACTTTCTATTTGGAAATGAATTATTTGATATAATGCCAAAACAGGAAAAACAAAAGAAAACGTAGATGAATTTGATTTTTACCAAACTTTAAAACTTTTTTGCATACCAAGACGTTTTCAAGAAAGTAGAGGCATCCGACAGAATGGGGGAGGTGGATATGTTTGCAAATCATATCTTATAAAGGCTTGATATCTGGAATATATGAGGACTGCTAAAACTAAACAACAAAAGCATAAACAAGCCAACTACAAAATAGGCAAAGGACTTAAGAGAAATTTCTCCAAAGAAGATACACAAATGGCCAATAAGCACATGAGAAGCACTCATTAGTCATTAGGAAAAGGGAAATCAAAACCACAATGAGATGCCATTTCCATTTCACACACACTCTGATGACTATAATTTAAAAAACAAAAACCGAAATGAAATGTGAGAACTGTTGACAAGGATTTAGAGAAACTAGGAACTTCATATACTGCTGGTGAAAAAGCTAAACAGAATTACCCTAAGACCCAGCAATTCCACTCCTAAGTATCTAGCCGCAAGAATTGAAAACAGGACTTAAAGACATAATTGTATACTAATGTTCATGGCAACAGTAGACACAATAGTCAAAAGATGGAAAGAACCGTAATTCTATCAACAATTGAATGGATAAACAAAATGTGGTATATCTATAAAATAGAATATTATTCAGCCACATAAAGGAATAAAGTCCTGATACATGCTACAACATGGACAAAACTTTAAAATAAGTGAAAATGAAAGGAGCCAGACAAAAGGATAAATATCATATTCCACTTGTAAGACATATCTATAACAGGCAAATTCTGAGACGGAAAGTAGAATCAAAGTTTGCAGGGACTGTAAGGAAGGGAGAATGGGGAGTAATTAATTAAGGATGGCAGGATTTCTGTCTGGGGTAATTGATTTGTTTTTCTAAGACCACCAGAGTGAGCACAAAAGAACCAGCAAGTAGGCAAAGGTCAGGAGCAAAACTGCAAGTTTATTTTGGTAACCTAAGGTGTGGGGAAGAAGTCTGTCGGCCTCCGGCAAACAAGGCCGACAGAGTCCCCCCATCGTGGGGCTCTCGGGCGGGGTTCCTGCATCCCGACTTCAGTGGGGCTGAAGGAAGACCGCGTGGGACCTGGGCCAAGAGCGGCTTTTCTAGGGAGTGGGAGGGCAATAGGCGGGGCACGGGCGTGTCGGGGGCGTTCCGCAGGTGCGACCAGGTAAATCTTGGTCTCTTTGGATTGACGTCACCTGGTGCATGCCCAGTTGGTCTGCACCTTCCCGGGTCACCGGCTGCATTTTCGCGCGCGCGGGAAAAGTTGGGAGGGGGGATGAAGAACCCGGAAATGCACCATCTTGCCTCCGTTCGTCCAAACAGTAATGAAAATGGTTTGAAAATAGATAGTGGTGATGGTTACATAACATTGTGAATGTACTTAATGCCGCTGAATTGTATACTTAAAAATAGTTCAAATGGCAAGTTTCCTGTTATATATATTTTACCACATTAAAATATTTTAAAGAGAAAATTGCTTATTAGAAATACATTAACAGGCAAATAGCTCATATAAAAACGTACTAAAGTATCTTACTTTGTTTTTATCTTAAATTAGAACAAAATAAGAGTTTTCAGAAGACTAGATGTGATACATGGAGCTTGCAAAGGTTCTCTCTGGTGGCTTTAATCCTTTTGAAATCTATGGTTGGTAGTCGACCATGGCCTGGGACTTCCTTTATTTCACATTCAGCTATTTTCGTAGAATACCATATTCTTTTTGCTGCAACAGTCATAATGATTTCAGAGATGCAAATCAGATGCAAAATTTTAAATATCCTTAATTTTTCGAACCAAATTATTGCCATTTGTAGAAAATTATTTGAGTTTTTGTCTCAGAATCCACATCTGGTAATGTAATTGATGACTCACTCTAGTTTCTTTGTAAAAATTGCAAACAAATCAGGAAATATCCTTCCTTATTTTCCTTTCAGATCGGTATGCATTGTCAGAGTTAAACTTTGTGTATTTGTATTTATTTATATACTTGTGACATTTACAAAATAAGGCAGCCAAACTTAATTCATATGGGCATATCCAAACAACCACTCATTGTTTTGACTATTAGATAGTTATAGATGGTAATAATTACTAAATTTATTATTTTATATATCTTGAAATTAAATATTTTATATTTTTATGACTTTTTAATGTTTTTTCTATTTGTTATTTGGTAAGACTCTATACATGTATATCCTCAATAGAAAGTCTTTTTCTCAGTTCTCTAGGCTGTGTTAGGTAAACCCATGAAAACCTACACACGTTTAAACTTTTCTGTTTATGGAGTTTTGGGGGTTTGTTTATTCCCTTTCCATTAAAATTATGTGGTAATTGGAGTCAAGGATGCTATGTCTGTTATTTATCTTTAAATATCTAGTGAAATCCTAGCATTAAATAGAAAACACAGGGGATAGTTAAATATGGCTGACTAGAAGCAAATGATGTGGGCCACCCTCACGGAGAGGAAACAAAGTTGCCGTTAAGTAGTGACTCTTAAAGTGGATCGTCTGGAGACCATGTTGAGATTCACCAAGGAATCAGGATCCACAGAGAATAGAAAGGAGCGAAGCTGGCAGCCACCCCTCTGGGAATGGCATTAAGAATCTTTCTGAAATGTGGAGAGTCCCCAGGGGATCCACACTTCCCCACAAGGGTCTTCACAATCCTGGACATGGGAGATGCCTCCGACAACCCTGGGCCTCTAGACTGGCACAGAGAGCCTCCTGGAGTTTTTGCAGAGGCACTGCTCATTCCCATGTGGAGCCTCACAGGCCCTGGATCCCTGAGCAGCCCAGCGCCAGCTGCCGTATTCTCAATAGAGACTATAGTCATGGTGCCTTACTCCTCGTTGCTAGGCAAGGCTCAGCTCAAGCTTCAACACAGGGACCATTTCTGCTTAATCTCTGAGGGTGGGCACAGCTCTGTGCTCCCTCAGGAACTACCTGGGTGGAAGACCATGTGATGGCCCCACTTCTGCTGCTCCAAGCCAATTTGGGCTTCCAGCCTAGCAATTCACTGCATTAGTCCATAGCTGCAATATTATAAAGTAATACCTGAGCCTGAGTCATTTATAAAGAAAAGAGCTTTAGATTCACAGCTGAATTCTACCAGACATACAAAAAAGAGCTGGTACCAATTCTACTGAATCTATTCCAAAACATTGAGGAGGAGGGACTTCTTTCTAACTCATTCTACAGAGCCAGCATCACTCTGATACGAAAATCTGCCAGAGACAACAAACATAGAAAACTATAGGCCAATATCCTTGATGAACATAGATGCAAAAATTCTCAACAAAATACTAGCAAAACAAATCCAGCAGCATATCAAAAAGGTAATTCACCGCGGTCAAGTACGCTTTATTCCTGGAATGCATGGTTGGGTCAACATACGTAAATCAATAAATGTGGGCTGGGCACAGTGGCTCACGCCTGTAATACCATCACTTTTTTTGGGCAAGTGGATCACGTAAGGTCAGAAATTTGAGACCAGCTGGCCAATATGGTGAAACCCTGTCTCTACTAAAAATACAAAAATTAGCTGGGTGTAGTGGCAGATGCCTGTAATCCCAGCTACTCGGGAGGCTGAGGCAGGGGAATTTCTTGAACCTGGGAGGCAGAGGTTGCAGTGAGCTGAGATCATGCCACTACATTCCAGCCTGGACAACAAAAGCAAAAATCCATCTCAAAAAAAAAAAAAAAAAATGTGATTCACTGTGATTCACCACATAAACAGAATTAAAAACACAAATCATATGATCATCTCAATAGCTGCAGAAAATGCTTTTCATAAAATGCAGCATCCTTTTATGATGGAAAAAAAAAACCCTCAACAAACTAAGTATAGAAAGAACATACCTCAAAATAATAACAGACTCATAGCCAACATTATACTGAATGGGCAAAAGCTGGAAGCATTCCCCTTGCTAACAGGAACAAGACAATGATGCCCACCCTTACCACTCCTGTTCAACATAGCACTGGAATTCCTAGCCAGAGTCAAATTGCTATTTAAATAATAATACACTTTAACATATATTTCTTTTTCTTTTTCTTTTTTTTTTTTGAGATGGAGTCTTGCTCTGTCGCCCAGGCTGGAGTGCAGTGGCGTGATCTCGGCTTACTGCAAGCTCCGCCTCCCGGGTTCACGCCATTCTCCTGCCTCAGCCTCCCGAGTAGCTGGGACTACAGGCGCCCACCACCACGCCTGACTAATTTTTTGTGTTTTTAGTAGAGACGGGGTTTCACCATTCACAGGATGGTCTCAATCTCCTGACCTTGTGATCCACCCACCTTGGCCTCCCAAAGTGCTGGGATTACAGGCGTGAGCCACCACACCCGGCTGCTTTAACATATATGCTGGGACCATTATAAGTGTTATTTATATTACTCCCATAATGTGCAGCTGTTGGAAGTCTTGCTGAAGGAACAGGCTTTGTTGAGTTCGTCTGGGTTCTGCTCAGCTAGAGTGATCTTCAGGTGGCAGGTGATGTGTTTCATATTATCACAATTCTTTTTTTGCCAACTTGCAGAGAAGGCTTATATGCCTGTGGGGAGTTGTGTTGGGGGCCTTAAGATCACCCCCAGGTTTGGTGATTCACTAGAAAAAGTCACAGTGTGATGTATTTCTAGCTCTGTCCTCAGAGGAGAAAGGCTGTAAATATGATCTATTAAAACTCAAGTTCTGATTGACATAAGTTTCAGTGAATGAGATCACTGTGCCTGGAAAGTCACAGAACCACACTCTACTACTACTAACACTATTACTACTGCCACCAGTATCACTACTGTTAATACCACTACTACTACCAAATACTTGCATAGTGCTCACTACATGTTAATCACTGTTCTAGACCTTTTACAAATGTTAACTCCTTTAGTTGTTACAAAGTTAATGTAGGTATAATTTTTAGGTAGGTATGAGGTAGGTATGCTTTCATCCCCATTTTGCGGTTGGGGAAACCAAGGAAAAAGTGCCAGTAACTTACTTGCTGAAGGTCACATAATATGTTGCCTAATCTGCCTTTAGAATCCACGTGGCTAACCACATGGATATCCTGTCTGTCTTCAATCTGTGTGTCAGGATTATTAACCCCTCCCATGTTGTCCTTGAGTCTAGTCAGGCCTGGATGCATCCATACCAAGGAGGCAGCATGCTCCCCTTAGACATGTGTTCTCAATGCACATAAGGCTGTCTGCTGTATTCTCGGGCATGTCACAGCAGTAAACACATGGGTCACTTGGTGTTTACAGTGCTATTGTTCTTCCTGCGTAGCTTTTTACAATGCTGAGGGGAGAAGAGGGAACTGGAAGGAGAGGGAAACATTTCTAGATCTACTGGTCGTATCACAACACGGAAAGGCATGCTTGCATGCACACACACAGAACTTGATTCCTAACAAATGCTTCTTCATGTGTGTGTTTAACAACCAGGGTCCCCAAAAGGCTTAATATATTTACAGTCTATTTTCATGCAATGCCAGGATACCTACATTAAATTCAAAAATATTTAGACTAAAAAAATGGGAAAAATCATACACATAATAACCCATGTGTTCCACTTTCACATTTCAGAATAACAAATGTAAATAACGATATGAAAGAAAAAATGATTTTTATCCTTTGTTTCTTATTTTAAAATGTTTCTACCTTTGATAGGGATTTATTCCAGGTTTCTTTCATATTTCTGCATTCCCTAAAAACAATATTTTCATCTGTAACATCTTAATTTGACTCTTACAATAGAAATAGCCATTACCATTGCAGCTTACCAATTTTCAGTAGTTATGCCTTGAGTGATAGAATAAGTAACATTGTTTATAAAATGAAAAACTCTCATAAAAATATGGTATGTTTGAGCAACTGTACTTGTGACTGTTACTAAACAAGATAATGCCTATACTTCTCTCTCTCTTTAAAAATAATATTTTAGAATGAATTGGAAGAGATAAATTTTCTATATGATGAAAACTCCTCAGAGCATTAAAGAAAATTACCATCCCATCAATGTGTGATCATCTTGTCATATTCATAGTCTCAATAGCACTATTTATAGCTGGCAGAGAACAAAACTGTCTGTTTTCTCCTTAGAGTAAAAACTTGTCATTTGAAAATATAAGAGAGTTGAGAATCTTTGTTTACCTGTGAAGCTTATTGATTAATTCTCTCTCATGTCAGTAGAACTCTGGGCCACCTAGGAGACCTGTCAGTTACTGGGTCCTCTGAGGGTGCCCTATGTCCATGAAGGAAACTGAGAATAACAAGGTCTTCCAACTTCCCAACCATCCATACAGAGAGAGAACACCAACACTGTCTGTAACAGAATCATTTAAATTAGGGTGGGTCACTTTCAATGGGTGCATTTCAGTTTAACCTAAAAACATTGTCAATGCAGAAAACCATTTTTATGGGTGCTAATCATTGTATGCTATTGTCTTTTCTTGTTTTATTTTTTTTCTTTTGAGATGGAGTCTCGCTCTGTTGTGCAGGCGGGAGTGCAGTGGAAGGATCTCAGCTTATTGCAACCTCTGCCTCCTGGGTTCAAGTGATTCTCCTGCCTCGGCCTACTGAGTAGCTGGGATTGCAGGCACCTTCCACCATGCCTGGCTGATTTTTGTGTTTTCAGTAGAGACGGGGTTTCACCATGTTGGCAGGCTCATCTCGAATTCCTGACCTCAGGTGACCTCAGCCTCCCAAAGTCCTGGGATTACAGGTGTGAGCCACCGCACCTGGATGTAGTCATGTTGTTAATCTAGCTGAGTAGCACACAGGTGGAACACCTGGTAACTCTTCACTGTTGCCAAGTTCCCTTACTAATAGCTGTGTCCACAGGAGGAGGAAAGGCTCCTGACTGAAGAAAAAGGTGTAGCCTCCTGAATTATGCACCCTCTTGTCTGCGAGAGCTGTAAATGGCTGCTCTGTGGATCTTGATAATGGCAGTACTGGGTAATAGTGGCTCAACAGTGGGGTTCCTGAGCTGGGAGATGAGGCTCAGGGATATTCGGCACGCTGTTCTCTGTTGATGTGTGGCCATGTGGCCTGGTGCTCATGGTTTGCTGATGGCATCAAATTATAGTTTGCAATTTCCTTGATGAATATGGGTATGAACTGAATATATTTTGATTATGATACTGGAAATTAGAATACTTTTGGAATGAGTCACCCATCCCTACACCTTCCTTGTTTTATTTAGAATTATGCTCCAATTTTACCACTTGACTGTTTAAATGATTTTTAAACAAAAGAGGATAAAAGCTGAACACAGTATAGGAAAAAGGTATGTGCTTTAGCCATAGACAACCTGGGTTTATTCATGTTAATTTATTGATTAAGCAAATATTTATGGTAATCCTAATGGGTGCTAATATTATTTTAGGCAAAAATAAAGTTTTGTTTTCATGATTTCCAAAATTCACTTTATCTTTATGAGCCATAATTCTAACATAAATATGGTATTATAATACATACCAGGTAGACATTATGAGAATAATACATACATGAGATACATCTATTGGTCCCAGCATATAATAGGTAACAAAAATGTAAGTTAAAGAGTATTATTATTTAAATAGTCCTAGCCATGTACTATTGTGATTATTATTTCTAGTGTATTCGTAGTGACATAAAGGGAGAGAAAAGTAAAAATCTTGAACTATTTATATTAAAATGGTATAAATAACTTGTATTTATTTGTCTGATTAAACAAAGCTGGCACAAGTTTAGAAAAACTCATTTAGGCATTATTTAGTATCACTTTAGAAGGAGGCTTTTTGTATTTCAACAATCAAAACATCACGTTGTACCCCATAAAGATATACAACTATGATTTGTCAATTAGAAATAAAAATCAAAAAATATTTTTGACCCTTGTGTGAATAAACTTCTAACCCTATGGAAAGCAATGGATGACAATTTTTCTGAGACTTTATTTTTAAGAGTTTGAAAATGAAAGGTAAAGTGTTACAATTTGTTTCTTAGATGGGGGTTGGTTTTCATCCCACAGGCTAGGGATGTTATAGTAAGTATGTTAAAAACTACTGGATGTGTTCATAAACCTTTGCAAAATTCTTGTGTTGGCATTGATATTTAGTTATAACAGTTTGTCAGCTATCAGGTGATTTCAATAACTTTCTAAAGTCCTGATTGTGCTGATTTCTATGTTTGGGTTGGAACATACTGATATTCAGTCAAAGTTCTTCTTTGGGTATTAACAGAGTCTGAGTAACTACAGGAAACTGACAGATTAGATTCCAGACTCAGAGAAATGATAAAAATTCATAGGTTGTTCAAATGCATCCAGTTTTATTAAAATTATAGATCTTCTGCTAGTCATAGTAGACATGATCTTAGGGCCACATTTTATTTATTCTTGTTTAACTCACTGCTTTGAAGTAGGGGAACCAGAGAGAAAAATGGGTGTAGCAAATTATTTCCTCAAGATTGAAGTGAGAGCATGTCTCTTGCTAAGGGAAGTTCTGTAGTTACACAAGAAATTGAGTCTAAACTAAGCTGTTGTTACAGCAGGAAAATAGTGTGAATTCAGTAGAAATACGGTGGCAAGTGTGGGTGAGCAGCCAGGGCCGGGGTAAGGGCGTTGTAGTGGAGCAAGAGAGGTGACTTAGATTGGTGCCAGTGCTGAAGCTTTCTCATGTAGCAGTTTTCAAATGTTCCTAGAGGGCATGTTTATGGGCAAGCTGAACTCATTTAATGGGCAACTCTGAAGGATTATGTTGGAAATAAGGCTCGGAATCACAAACAAAATGAGCACTTAAACAAAGGATTTCTCAGCAAGGCAAATTTACTTCTGTAGAAGGGTGTTACTCGCAAGCCTGGTTGCCACTAGAACACACAGAATAAAGGAGGGAAGGGGTTTTTAATTCCTAACTCAGCTTGTCCCTGCCACTGTGTCCTGCCTCCGCTGGCTGGAGTTGGACCACACAATCTAACTCGACTGGCTGACTTGAAAGGTGCAGGAATGTGGTTACACTGGTGGGAAGGGCAGTTTCAGTGGGAGCGGTGATTTACAGAGTGGGTAGCAGATGTGGGCTATGCAGATAAGGACCAGCAAGAAAGTGGTTTACCGTGAAACCAAGACAGGGAGGCACAAAGGATAAGGAAGGTAGTTTGGCCTTGGAAGTAGGGAAAAAAGAACAAGGACACTGAACAAGCTAAACCTTTGAAGAGGAAATTCTTTTGTATCTGACAGATTACAAGTTAAAACTTTTTCTGTCTTAGGAAGTCCTTCAGTATCAAGCACCAGGTTACCTTAAGAACTTGACATTGAGAACTTGACAATTTATGCCTGCAGGTTTGGCATCCTTGGTGTTCTTACAGGTCTACCCTCTCTGCTTCTGGAGATCTCCACTTCCTCTTGGTTGCATTGGGTCCTCATTGGAAGTCCTATTCCATTCTGTTGTTTTTCCCATCCTCATTTCAGTGGCAGTGTAAATTTGGGAGAACAGAATTATCATCTCACATCTGCCACCAACTGCTATTAGCTATAGAATGTCATGTGCATCCATGTGAAGAGACCACCAAGCAGGCTTTGTGTGAGCAATAAAGCTTTTTAGTCACCTGGGTGCAGGTGGGCTGAGTCCAAAAAGACAGTCAGGGAAGCATGGTGGGATTATCATTAGTTCTTATAGGTTTGGGATAGGTGGTGGAGTTAGGAGCAATTTTTTGTGGGCAGAGGATAGATCTTACAAAGTACATTCTCAAGGGTGGGGAAAATATTACAAAGTACCTTTATAAGGGCGGGGGAGGATATTAACAAGTACCTTCTCAAGGGTGGAGGGAGGTGTATCATACAAAATACATTCACAAGGGCGGGGGAATATCACAAAGTATATTATCACAAGGGTGGGGAGGGTGTATTGTTACAAAGTCAATTGATCAGTTAGGGTGGGGCAGGAATAAATCACAATGGTGGAATGTCATCAGTTAAGTCAGGAATTGGCTATTTTCACTTCTTTTGTGGATCTTCAGTTGCTTCAGGCCATCTGGATGTATATGTGCAGGTCACAGGGGATGTGATGGCTTAACTTGGGCTCAGATGCCTGACATAGAAAAGTCACTTGATCTGGGCATGAATGGCCTCAACATTGGGAAAGGTTGCACTGGACAATCTCTTGGATATTTTTACACAGAAGAGGGGGGGAAAAACATATCCTAATGTTGCATTTTTATTGTATATCCAAAGCATTGATCCATATAAAGTAATTTAGGTGCTGATTGCTTTTCCTTATTCCATTTGTAATTATGAAGAGGATTCTGAGAAGTTGTATACTACTGTTGCAAAGTTTCCACTCTATGCCAACCAGCTATAAAGTATCAGATAATTTTACAGTATTATTTAAAACCAGGGAATGGATTCAGATTTTGTGAAAACTGAAGTGGACAAAAATTTGATAATACAAAATGACAAACACTAAATTATGAATAAAGTTAAAAACTTATGTAAAATGAGAAAAGAAATAACAATAAATTACCAGTACTAAATAGATGGCAATTACCAAACATCAAAAAATCCAAAATAGGCTGGGCGCAGTGGCTCACGCCTGTAATCCCAGCACTTTGGGAGGCCGAGGCAGGCGGATCATGAGGTCAGGAGATTGAGACCATTCTGCCTA
This sequence comes from Colobus angolensis palliatus, assembly GCF_000951035.1. Taxonomy (NCBI): domain Eukaryota; kingdom Metazoa; phylum Chordata; class Mammalia; order Primates; family Cercopithecidae; genus Colobus; species Colobus angolensis. The sequence continues at coordinate 67,217 of NW_012117377.1, forward strand.
ACACAGTGAAACCCCGTCTCTACTAAAAACACAAAAAAATTAGCTGGGCATGGTGGCGGGCACCTGTAGTCCCAGCTACTTGGGAGGCTGTAGCAGGAGAATGGGATGAACCCAGGAGGCGGAGGTTACAGTGAGCTGATATTGCGCCACTGCACTCCAGCGTGGGTGACACAGCAAGACTCTGTCTCAAAAAAAAAAAAAAAAATCCAAAAGAATACATAATTTAAGTGCTAAAGCACCATTTTCCTTCCATGCCAAAGCTGCACACGTTTGACTGCTTCTTTACATGATAACAATTTTATAATATTAGTTGAAATAAAGGAATTTATTTTAAAAGAGAGAATACAGTGATTCTTTTAGGATGACGGATTATCTTTTAAAAATTATTAATAATTTAGGTAATATTTCATTTAGCTTTACAGCTCATTGTTGGCAATCATTGTAATTTTTAGAATTGTTTTAAAATTTGGTAAGAAATGTTCTCTAGCCTGGGCACGGTGGCTGACGCCTGTAATCCCAGCACTTTGGGAGGCTGAGGCGGGCGGATCACCTGAAGTCAGGAGTTCAAGACCAGCCTGACCAACATGGAGAAACCCTGTCTCTACTAAAAATACAAAATTAGCCAGGCATAGTGGTGCATGCCTGTCATCCCAGCTACTTGGGAGGTTGAGGCAGGAGAATCGCTTGAACCTGGGAGGCAGAGGTTGCAGTGAGCCGAGATTGCACCATCGCACTCTAGCCTGGGCAATAAGAGTGAAACTCCATCTGGAAAAAAAAAAAAGTTTTCTATTTGTTTTTATACAGCATAATCTTGAACTCTATGATTACAGGATTTCAAAATTCTTTCCTCCCAATCCTTGCCCCATTGTCACACACTTCACTTTTACACATGCTGTTAGTAAATAATCTTTTTTTGATCTTCTTGATTCAGTCAATTATCTTTTAGAACAATTACAATTTTAAAAAGATACTTTTTTCCTTTTTTTTTTTTTTGAGACGGAGTCTCACTTTGTTCCCCAGGCTTGAGTGCAGTGGCATAATCTCTGCTCACTGCAAGCTCTGCCTCCCGGGTTCACACCATTCTCCTGCCTCAGCCTCCCGAGTACCTGGGACTACAGGTGCCCACTACACCCGGCTAAGTTTTTGTATTCTTAGTAGAGATGGGGTTTCACCGTGTTAACCAGGATGGTCTCGATCTCCTGACCTCGTGATCCACCCATCTCAGCCTCCCAAAGTGCTGGGATTATAGGGGTAAGCCACCGTGCCTGGCCCAAAAAGGTATTATACTTTTATTCACTCCTTCGGTGAACATTCTTCATTTCTTTTTGTAGATCCAAGTTTCTGACCTACATCATCTTCCATCTATTTAAAAAAACTTCTTTTAACTTTTCATGAGAGTAGGTCTCCCGGCACTGAATTATCTGTCTTTGAAAAAGTCTATTTCTGGCCGGGCATGGTGAGTCATGCCTGGAATCCCAGCATTTTGGGAGGCCAAGCCCAGAGGATTGCTTGAGACCAGACATTCAAGACCACCCTGGGCAGCGTAAAAAGACCCTCATCTCTAAAAAAAAAAAATAAAAAATTAGCCAGGCACAGTGGTGAGCACCTGTAGTACTAGCTACTTGGGAGGCTGAGGATGGTGGATCAATTGAACCTGGGAGTTTCAGGCTGCAATGAATTATGATTGCACCACTGCACTCCAGCCTGGATGACAGAGCAAGACTCTCTAATTTTAAATAAGTCTATTTCTGCTCCATATTTAAAGAACATTTTCAATGGGTATGTAATGCTGGGTTAACATTTTATTTTTTTTTCATCAATTTAAAGTATCTTGCCCTCTTAATTGTGTGATACCTGATTAACAAGTCTGCTGTAATTTTTATCCTCGATCTGTAGTTAATACATTTTCCCCCTCAGATTGCTTTAAATATTTTTTTCTTTGTATCTGATTTTCAGCAATTTGAATATGATATGCTAAGGTGAGACTTTTGTTGAGGGCATTTATCCTGTGTGGTGTTTTCTGTACTACTTGCATCTTTGGTTTTGTGTCTATCACCAGTTTTGAAGAATATTCAGCCATAATTTCTTCAAGTATATATCCTTCCCTATTCTCTTTTTATTTCCTTCTGGGATTCCAATTACATGTATGTTAGACCCTTTGATGTTTACTTACAGCTTTTGGGTGCTCTGGTTCTCTTTCCCTGCCCCTCTAATTTCTTTTCCTCACTTCATTTCAGTTTGGTAAGTTATGTTAACTTGTCTTTAAGCTCAGCAATTTCTCGGTTTTATTGAATCGTCTGATGAGCATGTGGAAGTCATTATTCATCTCTATTACTTTTTTTTTATTTCTAGCATTTCAATTTGATTTTTTTTTTATAGTTTTCATCTCTTTGATGAAATTGTTTGGTTGACCTTATACGTTGCTTACTTTTTCCATTAGTACACTTAACATATTAAAATCATAGATTTTTTTAAGTCTCTGATAGTTCCAACACATGTCATATCTGAGTCTGGAGTTTTGTCTCTTTACATTGTGCTTTTTTTTCTTGTCTTTATGTGTGCTTCATAGATTTTATTGCAAGAGACATGCTGTATAGGACAATAGATACTGAGGCAAATATTTTTTATGCTTAAAGATGAAAAAGATTTTTTTTTTCTGCTAGGTCTTTATTATGAGACAAGTGGTTATTTGTAAAACAAGTAACATAACTATTTTATGTTCTGTGAAATCTTAATTTTCTTCTAAGTTTCTCAATATATTCTCAGTCTAAAAACATATCTAATATAAACAATGTTTTTCTTGTTGAACACAGTATATAAACTATAGCATATATACTACTTTTGTATTGGAATATAAGAGACAGGATTCTGAAGAGTATAAAAAGTATTCTTTTTAAGTATAAATATAAAAGTATGAAAAGTATTTTTTAAAAAAGAATGTATGTCTGACCATGGGCTGAGGGTGGAACAGGACGGAGTTACTGCTTAAAACAGTACAGAGTTTCCTTTTGGAATGATGAAAAAGATTGCTTCTTGATCTTTTGGCTAGAACCAAGTGTGGAATGATGAAAAACTTCTGGAAATGGATACTGGTAATGGTTGCACAACCTGTAAATGTACTTAATGTCACCAAATTGTACGTTTAAAGTAGTTAAAAGGGGCCGGGCGCGGTGGCTCAAGCCTGTAATCCCAGCACTTTGGGAGGCCGAGACGGGCGGATCACAAGGTCAGGAGCTCGAGACCATCCTGGCTAACACGGTGAAACCCCGTCTCTACTAAAAAATACAAAAAAATAGCCGGGCAAGGTGGCGGGCGCCTGTAGTCCCAGCTACTTGGGAGGCTGAGGCGGGAGAATGGCGTAAACCCGGGAGGCGGAGCTTGCAGTGAGCTGAGAACCGGCCACTGCACTCCAGCCTGGGCGACAGAGCGAGACTCCGTCTCAAAAAAAAAAAAAAAAAAGTAGTTAAAAGGGCAAATTTTATGTTACGTTTATTTTACCACAATAAAAATATTTTTTTAAATAAAAAGTATCTTCAAGAAGCATCAATTTTGTGCCTCTTGTGTTGTATTATGCACCTAGATTCTTTGTAGAGATTATTTTTATCATGATTTTAAAAAGTACAAGCAGTACTTTATTAAGTACAGGAGAACAAAATCATTACTCATACTACCAGGCCTTACCAACTGATTACAACACTTAGTGAAGTAAAACTGAGGTTGTTGATTATTTTGTAGATGTTCTATTGACTTTACAAACACCTTCATATTCCATCTGTTTTAGATTTCTGCTTAGGAGTGTTCTCATTCTCATAATTGTCTATTTCTTCTGTTGGTATTTTAAGCATCTGTTTTTAAAAATTATTTTTCATGGTTCTTTTTTAAATTTCCATGATTTTGACCATTATGGTATTTAGTCTCTACTATGCTGTAAGAATTTTGGAAAATTTGAAGGTTTGGACAGTTTTCTTTATTCTACATTCTTGGTTTCCACAACAATACTTTCTTCCTATAATGTTTGACTATTTGGATTGATTAGTAACTCTGGAAAAATATAAACATAACCTGAAAATAAACATATCCAAGAGTAATATAAATATTTTTCACAATTGCTGTTTTTTTAATTGAGCTATGTAGTTATAAAAATTGTTCTTATGCAATGTACGTTGACCCTTTAGTGTGTGTTGATTGGTAGATAGAGGGGGATAGATAGGAGGGTAGGTATAGACATATGTTTTTCAGATTGTTCTGCTGCATTGATTTAATGTTGCATGCCATTTCCTCTGAACCCTCAGACTTTTTCAGGTCAAGATGTGTCAGATATTCTAAGATGGAATTTAATATGTTGCCGTGCATAAAAATTGTAACTTCCTCCATAGATATACTTTCTTTTTTTTTTTTTTTTGAGGTGGAGTCTCGCTCTGTCGCCTGGGCTGGAGTGCAGTGGCCAGATCTCAGCTCACTGCAAGCTCCGCCTCCCGGGTTTACGCCATTCTCCTGCCTCAGCCTCCCAAGTAGCTGGGACTACAGGCACCGCCACCTCGCCCAGCTAGTTTTTGTATTTTTAGTAGAGACGAGGTTTCACTGTGTTAGCCAGGATGGTCTCGATCTCCTGACCTCGTGATCCGCCCATCTCGGCCTCCCAAAGTGCTTGGATTATAGGCTTGAGCCACTGCGCCCGGCCTCTTTTTGTTTTTTTTTCTAAGACAGAGTCATGCTGTGTTGCTTAGGCTGGAGTGCAGTGGCGTGATCTCGGCTCACTATAACCTCCGTTTCCCAGATTCAAGCAATTCTCCTACCTCAACCTCCTGAGTAGCTGGGATTACAGGCATGCACTACCTTACCCGGCTAATTTTTGTGTATTATTAGTGGAGACACAGGGTTTCACCATGTTGGTCAGGCTGGTCTTGAACTCCTGACCTTGTGATCCACCTGCCTCGGCCTCCCAAAGTGCTGGAATTACAGGCATGAGCCACCGTGCCCGGCCCATAGATATACTTTCTAATTGTAATATGGTGAAATGGTTTGTGTCTTGTAAGGACAAACATTTTGCTCAAGTCTGTTTTTCATTATTCTAGTCTAAAAAAATATATGGTACACTTATGGTCATATATGTTATATCCCCAATTTATTCTTGTTTTAATAATTTTTCACAGGCCATGTGCATTTCAAATCTTGTTTCTCCTCCATCAGCACATACTACGGGTGACAAGTATTATGAAGCATTAGGAAGCAGGAGTAGTCTTATACTGGATCAAGTAGCAATAACATAAGATTGCACAAAAATGACTTTAAGCCACAAATATATATCCACTAAACCCAAATTAAATGTATCCTCAACTCAACTTCCCCTTCACTGGACTCCAGACTATTCTAAGCCATTCCAACATCATTAGTCATAGAAGGAAATATGCTGAAGGCAAGATGATCAGAGTGGAGAGAGTGGTCTTCACTAATTATAGTTAAAACTTATTACTTTTGTAACTTTGGGAAAATATAGCCCATGTGACTATATAGAGTTCTCTCACAATTTTTTCAAGGGATTGTGCAAGTGAGATCCTCTGAATCTTAAACTTCATTTGACCAGGGTAAGTTTGCTTTTGTTAAAAATACTCATTAGAGTAGTTTTCTAGAATATTCTAGAAGGATATCGACTCTATTTGAACAGATTTGTATCTGTTAGAGAATACTCATAGACACATTTCTTCCTCACTTATTAGTTAAGTCTGATTGTGGCTAATATAAAATCCAGAAAATGATTATTGGGTGATGATTTTAGCTCTTCTTGGAATAACACCAGTAATTACTTCAGGATTCTCTTCAGAATTCTTCCCACACTGTCTTGGCAATTGCAATTTATCACATCGCACATTCTAACCCAGATTTAGGATGGGCTTTTCATGTCCCTGTCCTGTTTTCTTCCATTGCTGCACCAGCCAGAGTCCCAGACAGCCCTTCCCTTCCTTTCCCCTGTAGGAACTATGTCTGCTTGGCACATTGTAGGCAATTAGGGAGGGTGGAGTTATAGGAAAAGCTGCCCGTGTTAGAATTCAGAACAGGCGGTAGATTATGAATCCAGATATTGAAAGTGAGGTAGTGAAGTCTCCTTCTCTTAGTGTAGTGCAATGTATTTCTCCCTTCAGATTCTTTAATATTTGCTTTATGTATTTAGGTGCTCCAATGTGCATACATATTTACAAATGTTATATCCTCTTGATGAATTGGCCCTTTTATCATTATATAATGTCCTTCTTTCTCTCTTTTTACAGGTTTTAACTTAAAGTCTTTTTGTTTGTTTGTTTGTTTGTTTTTCTGATATAAGTACAGCTAAACTTGCTCTTGTTTGGATTTCTGTTTGCATGAAATTTTTTTCCATTTCTGCACTCTCAGATTATGCTTGCCCTTAAATACAACAGTGAAGTGATTTTTCTGAACACAGCATAGAGTTGAGTCTCTTTCAAACCCGTTCAGTTGCTCCATGTCTTCTTATTGGATAATTTAATCCGTTTACATTGAAAGTAGTTATTGATTGATAAGAATTTATTACTGCTGTTTAAAAAATTGTTTTCTGGTTGTTTTGTAGATGCTGTTTTTTTCCTTCTCTCTCACTGTTTTCCTCGTGGTTTGATGGTTTTCTGTATTTGTAGGCTTTGAATTCTTTCTATTATTTTGTGTGCATCTACTGTAAGTTTTTGCTTTGTGGTGACCAGGAGGCTTACATAAACCATCTTACAACAGTCTGCTTCAAGCTGATAACAACCTAACTTTCATTTCATAAAACAACTCTACAGCTTTACTCCTACCCTTATCATATTTTATGATTTTGATATCATTTCATAATATGTATCTCTAATAATGTATTTTAGTTGTAATTAAGTTTTGTCTTTTAACTTATGTGCTAGGGATAAAATTCTTTACACACCAACATTACTGTCCTAGTGTGTTCTGAATTTGGCTTTTAATTACTTAGAGAATTTGTGCTTTTTTAAGTTTTACTTTATTAATTAGTAGCCTTTTGTTTCAGCTTACTGAGCTCCCTTTAGCAATTCCTGTAAAACAGGCCTAGGGATGATGACCTCCCTTAACTTTTTGTCTAAGAATGTTTTTATTTCTCTCTCATTTCTTAAGGACTGTTTTGCTGGGTAAAACTTTTTTTGTGTGGTTGTTGGCAGGTTTTTTTTTTTTTCTTTTTTCTTTTTTTCCTTCAGCACTTTGATTATATCATTCTTTTCTTTTCTTTTTTTCTTTTTTTTTTTGAGAGGGAGTCTCTCTCTGTCACCCAGGCTGGAGTGCAGTGGCGCAATCTCGGCTCACTCACTGAAAGCTCTGCCTCCCGGGTTCACGCCATTCTCCTGCCTCAGCCTCCAGGGTAGCTGGGACTCCAGGCGCCTGCCACCGCGCCCGGCTAATTTTTTGCATTTTTAGTAGAGACAGGATTTCACCGTGTTAGCCAGGATGGTCTCGATCTCCTGACCTCATGATCCACCCGCCTCCCAAAGTGCTGAGATTACAGGCGTGAGCCACCGCGCCCGGCTGATTATATCATTCTATTCTCTTTTGGCTTGCAGGGCTTCTGCTGAGACATCTGCCAATAGTCATTTTGAGACACCTTTATAAATGCTATGTTTCTTATTGCTCTGAGAATTTTTTTTTTGTCTTTGATTTTTAATAGTTTAATTATTAGGTCTCTTTCTGAACTCCTCTTTGTGCTGAATTTTATCGAGATCTCTGTACTTCCAGTACCTAGATGTTGGCATTGTTGCCCAGATGACAAAGTTCCAGCTATTATATGTTAAAATATGCTTTCTGTTGTTTTCTCTTTCTTTTTTTCCCTGAAATTCATATTATGTGAAAGTTAGGTCTCTTGATAGGTTCCATAATTCCTGTAGGCTTTCCTCATTCTTTGTCATTTTTTTCTTTCTGTTCCTCTGACTTAATAATCTCAAATATTCTGTCTTTGAGTTCACTGATTCTTAAGCTTAATTAAGCCTGCTCTCAAAGCTTTATATTGCATTTCTTGTCTCATTATTGTACTCGTTACCTCTGAGATTTCTATATTTTTACAATTTTTTAATCTGTTCCTTAGTTAAATTTCTCAGTTGATTTGTGTATATGTTTTCAAATTTTATGTAATTTTTAATTGATATATTCTTGTAGTTCACTGACCTTGTTAAGGATTATTCTGAATTCTTTGTCATTTCATGCATCTCTTTCTTTAGGGTACATTGTTGGAGCGTCATTAGTTTCTTTCGGATATGTCTTTGTAATCCTTGTATTCTTGTATGCTTGTGCATTTAAGGAGACAGCCACTTCTTTTCGTTTTCACAGGTGTCCTTCAGCAGGGAGAGACCGATACTATTTAATGTAGCCTGTAATTCTGTATGGGCTAGCCGGTGATGACCCTGTGCAGGCATAACCTGCCCTGTGGTTCTGTAGATAGATGGGCTGCTGCCCTGTGGATAGATGGACTGCTGCCCCGTGGATAGATGGACTGCTGCCCCGTGGATAGATGGACTGCTGCCCTTTTTCTGAGTTCAGGTGGGAAAGTAGCTGGGTTCTGCTTTCTGGCAAGACCACTGAGTAAGCTCTGTTATCAGGCTGCACTGCTGTATGGACACTGCAGTCAGCTCTGATCTGGCGGGACCACAGGTTGTATTTCCTTGTCAGATGTTATTTTAGTTCAGCAGCTGAGCAGGGTTGCAGGAGGGGCTCCAAATTCAGGTGGAGTTGCTGACCTGGAGAGATGTAACCAACTACGAAGCTCAGTAGAAATTCATGGTTGAAGTTTGTCTCTGCTTTGGTAGGGCCTCAGGGTGGGCTTTGAGGCTTGTCTGTGCACTGTTGAAACTATTGGATGTGGCAGAATTAGCCCCTACATTTTCCTGAAATCCACGCTGGTGGTAGTCTCTCTCTGCTTGGGCTGAGTCTGAAGCTGGTCCTGGAGGCTGACCATCTAGGGATTCGAGCCAGGTCGAACTTCCCACACTTCTGGGAGCCCCAGCTTGGTTTTATAGATGGATTATGCTGTGACCCTGGTACCTCTGCTCGGGTGCCACTGCTGGCAGGGACACATTGCTACCATCAAGACCTGTGAGCTAGTCGCCAAGGGCTCTATCTCCTTATTTTTACTTGATCCCGAGTGGTCTAGCTGTGCCATTTCCTCCCGTTCTCTGTAAGCTGAAACCGGAATGGGCTTCCTGGAAAAAGCATTTCATGATGCTAGGGAAGCTGGGTGTCTGCCTCTAGTTCTCTTTCCCATCGTAGAAACTGGACCTTGAGGAATTATCTTTGTGTGGCACTGTCCTGACTTGGGGGAGAGGGACTTGGGTCTCATCAAAATGAGACCATTTCTCTTACCCATTAAATAAGGTTTTTATTGAGTTCTATGAATGACACAGATGATTCGGGCTTATTACCAACTTTTGGGATTTCAGCCAACACATTCTTAACTGTGAATAGTTGCTTGTTGAACTTTCTATAGGGGTAGTGAAGTCTGAGACCTCATATTTCACCATCTTACTGACATTCTCTTCGTATTCTTTAAAAATATGTAAAAAAACTTCAAAAATAAGAATTTATGTATTGCATCTAAGCACTAATTTTTAATGAATCTTAACTGCTTATAAGACCTTTATTTCTTCTTTTAATGATAAAATTTTACTGACGTGGTGGCTAGTGGTACATATCACCTTAAATGCTTCACTATCTTTTTTAAAACATATATACTCCATTCTTCACAATGCACTTTCTTTTTCTCTTTGTCTCCAATACTCCCCCTTAAATAAAGACTTGACTCCTTTGCTTGCTGGCTTTTATTTCCAAAGCTATCTAGATAGGTATTTAATGCAAGTGAGGCATAACAATTTTTAAATTTGGGATGAGGATGGAAGACTTCCTATTGTGTGTATAAGTAGAACATCCCTTTATCCTCCTTTCTACCCTCTTGTTACTCACATTAAGTTAAACATCAGGCTTCACTTGGCAGATTCTCTGACAGTTCCTTTGGAGAGCTGAGCCTATCTGGGAATTCTTGAAGTGGCTCTGAAAAATGATAAGTTCCAAATCCACCTGCAATTCTGAATAGGTCTCTGATATACAGACTTTTTATTTGTACATATTTTAACCTGGAGTTTCAAAAATCAGAGCATTATGTCTGCATTATGTTAATTTGAATATATAGTTGTAAAAAGTCCTCACATTGGTGCTGTTATTGACATCTTAATTGTGTGCCAGAAACCCAGGGAGTTATTTGTGGTGATTCCTAAGTCTTGAGATCAGATAACTTCAAGTACCTCTACGTTTTCTGGGATGAGAAAAACATTAAAAAAAAAAGTGTGGATGAGTACTACTGATTTGCTTTCTGATTTATATGAAAACTATTTTCAGTGATGATGCACGTGTTACTTGAAATCAGTGTTTCTGATTCTGTATCTTTTTTCTGTTTGTTTTGTTTTGAGACGGAGTCTCACTCTGTTGCTCAGGCTGGAGTGCAGTGGCCTGATCTCGGCTCACTGCAAGCTCCACCTCCCAGGTTCACGCCATTCTCCTGCCTCAGCCTCCCAAGTTGCTGGGACTACAGGCGCCCGCCACCATGCCCGGCTAAGTTTTTGTATTTTCAGTAGAGACGTGGTTTCACTGTGTTAGCCACATGGTCTCACTCTCCTGACCTCGTGATCCACCCGCCTCGGCCTCCCAAAGTGCTGGGATTACAGGCATGAGCCCTGAGTCTGTATCTTGATGCACGTGAGACACTATGGTTAAGTTCTTGGATGGAAATTATAACAAAAAAAAAAATTGCCTATTTTTAACCCTTAACATGAGTATTAAACCTGTACTAATTTGATTTTAGGGTAGAGGAGATGAGAAGGTAGAATAAAGAAAAATAAATGGAAGGTAGAATAAGTGGAAGAGTGGAATTAAGGTCATCAACATAAATATGTAACAACATTAAAATAGCAAATCAATGATGTATATATAATTGCTGCCTGTGTGTATGTTGATGCAGTTGTTTTGATCTGAATCTATCTTTAGATGGAGTGCAGATATTTTCATCCAGAAGTTCTTAGATGATGTGTTTCAATCACTTTATAGAGTGGCTTCTTCTTTAGTAAGTTGAGAGGTATCCTTGGAGGACAGTGATGTATAACACCACATATGAACAGTTGCTAAATGGGTCCTTTTAAATGTTATATTCTAGACTAAAATTAAAATTTAGGACATCCAAATAAACATTCAAGGCTCTCCTCTCCCAGTTGGGAATTACTATAATTATTCAGTCTCACTGCACATTTTAATCTGCTCATTGAACCATTGACTGTGCTTAAGTTCCCTGAACTTAGCATGCAGGCTATAGCAGCATTGAGGTAAAATAAGACTTTCCTAAATTAGATATAGTTTTTGTGCTTTGCTCTTAAAAACCAACAAAACATTATTTTGAGATTTTTCTCTGGGTCTGTTTCTTCAGAGATTCTAATTACAATGGTCAAGTCCTCTTTCAAAATGGCTCACAGAACTTAGTGTGTCTTGCTCATTGCATAAGAGGCCTTATAGGGAAATAACAGAGGAGGCAGTCTTACCATATAATAAATATGGGTCTGTCATATTTCATATCATATAATAAATAATAAGTAGATGGGATAGTATATTTGCAATGTGGCCCAGGTAATGTAAGAATATTACTGTTTATTTCCTCATTTATGATTTTGTCTTTTTTAAAATAATTTTTTATGTCTTTTGGGTAAGAAAATATCTCCAATTTGGTTAATACCTATAACAATTCATGTTTATATTCTAGGAATAATTCCAAATCCCAAAATAAATAAATAAATAAACTTAGTCTTTAGATGGAAGATAAAAAGTGAATCATAATTTTCACAGAAAATACTTTCAACTAATATAATTCTTACCTCAATTCCTCTAACTTTCGAATAATAGGTACAGAAAAATAAGAAAATCATTTTTCTTGAAAGCAATTGACATTTTGTGCTCAGCTAATATCTCCAAGCCATCTTAGTTACATACAAAATCTTCTTAATCAATGCTTTGTACTTGAAACACATAGTTAATTTCTATATTTAGGAACTATGTAACAAGTTTACCTCTGGCATTCAAGAGTTTTCACAACATGAGACAATTTCATATGTTTTTCATCTTCACAACTGTACTCTATTATTTAATTGACAGGCATTACAACTTCTACAGACAAGGATCCTGAGAAATGTTGATTGGATTGCTTAAGATGCCATGGGGATCCAGTAACTTGAGGATGGCGGCTCACATTTAGCTTTGCTTATTTAACCTCATAAAACTGTTGTGTGAATCACCTCAAATAGAATAATGAATGTGGAGGAGCACTGGAAACTTTAAAGTTCTATACATTTTGCTCTTTCCATCCTCTTCTCTCCTCTTCATTCATAAGTAATATCTATGGGTTCCATTGCTATAATTTTTTTTTTTGAGACAGAGTCTGGCTGTGTCGCCTAGGCGGGAGTGCAGTGGCACAATCTCGGCTCACTGCAGGCTCCGCCTCCTGGGTTCATGCCATTCTCTTGCCATTGCTATAAATTTTAAAGCTATGTAGGGCCATGTATCTTTTGCCATATAGAAAGTTTTGGAACAGATTTTCTTTTCTTCTAGTTCCATAATGAAAACATTATACATCATAAAGGAAGACAGCACTTGCTGCTTGATAGCAGATGGTGAGTGTGTATTTTTGTTGACTGTAGGGGCAGAGATGAGTGTTGTAATTCACCCACTCCTGGATATGAGTGTCATGAAGTTACAAAGGCCATCTTTGCTGGGAAGTCAAAAGGAGAAGCCAGTGCAGAGCAGAGAGCAAAGCTAGCAGCCATGTGGCAGGCAAATCCACACCCTCTCCTATGGCATATTTCAGCCACTTTGGGATGGCCTAAGAAGGCTGTTTTTATGAGTATTTTGGAAGCACCTCTTTGCAGAGTAAACCCTCCCTCACTGAACTGGGTATCCACAACTCAGCAAATAGTTCTTAGCTAGAAAGGGAAGTGGGTTTAAGTACTATACCTTCATTCTGACTTACTAATAACTTTTACTCATATATATTTTTATTTTGTTTTGCATTTGTCCATGGAGAATTAATTTTACCAGAAGGTATTACAGAATACCCTCTGTATTTTTTATGTATACAAAAATTATACAAAATATATTTTGTAAATAACTCTCTACCTATTGTTTGCATTAAGCAATTCTCTCTTTCACAAGAGAAATTCCCTTGACCTTGCTGTCAAAAGGGCTATTTTCAAATCTGAGCTGCCAAACAGCAGGTCTGGCTGTGGATGATAGCTTTTATGAGGAGGAAATAGAGTTAAGTATGCCTGTAATAATTCTAAAACTCCCCTATCATTACCAATACACTGTATTTCATTTCCACTGTTTTCTAATTGAATTAGTATACAATTAGTTTCATAGACACTTTTATGTCTGTTTCAGCATTAAAAGCATAGTAGTAATAGACGATACTTTTATAGCACTTGCTTAGAACTACATGCCAGGCCCTTAACCAAGTACTTCATACATATTAAGTCATTTAACTCTCTCCACCATTCACAGGGTAAGTATTGTAATTATCAAACCACTTTTATAGCATAGAAAACGAAGACACAGCCAGTTAAAGTAACTTGCCCAAGGTCAAACAAGTAGCAATTTCTGAATGAATGAGAAGCCTACAAAGTACCAAGCGTCCTTGATTTCTACCACTATGGTAAACTGCCTTGAATGCTTTGCGGAACTTTCATACTGATAACTCATGGGCTAGGATTTCAAAAGCTAAACATTTTAGGAGAATTCAAATTGTGCCATGTGTTATTTAATTCATCATTGAGCAAATTAAATTTCAATGAGAGAAAGCTCTTTGACCATTATTTTGACTTAAGATTTTTTTCCTGAAATTCATATAATACTGTATTTTCATTTTCATTTTTCACTGTTAATATAATAGGCCCACACTACAAAATGTTCGAAAACTGTGAATAAAATCAATACAAATGCAATCAGTATAGCATGTTGATGGTTTTGTTTTTATAAAACCACTTGTAGTGTTTATCTCTTGGCATACTTATGTTTTATAAATGTAACCATAATGTGTATGTGAATTTTGGAAGTTCTTTCCTTTAAATACTATAATATAAATTGGTGATTTCCAACTTTTTCCTATAATGAAACATAAAGAAATTATATTTGTACAATGGAATATAAATATTTCAGCACATCTACAGCCTTTCTCAATGTACTAGTTTATCTTTCCCAGCATAGGTTGGGATACTTTGTTCTAAATGAATCTATTCTTATGCCTATTGCTATACATTTTCCATCATTATTGTTCTATTTTGCATAGTCCTACATAAAATTATATGTCATGTTTAAGTAAACACTTTATTGATGAACCGTTTGATTGTTTCTGATTTTTAAAACACATAAACCAAGTTTCAGTGAATGACTGTATCCATAAAAAATTTTAAATTTTATTTTGGAAATCCAAGTAAACTGACTTACAGGATATAGGGGATTTTTTTTTTCTTTTTTTTTTTCTTTTTTTTGCTTAGCCAGTCAAAAGCCCCATTTGTGTTTTCTGTCTTTTGTCTTTTTCTTTCCCCCTAATTCCACTTGGGGCATCTTTTCCTCAGTCTGGACCCCTTATTGCCCTTTATTACCTTATTACCATCTTGTTTTCCTTATTACCTCATTAGCTTAGTTATCTCAACATCTACAGCTCTATACAGAAAAAGAAGAGGCAGACTTTCTTGCTGTAGCTTCTTGCAAGAAAAAACAATTTAAACAAAATAACAACAAATATATTATTTTCTTCAAATTCCCAGCAAATATTTTCTACAGTACATTGACATGTACCCATTCTTTGGCCAATATCTGTGGTCAAGGTTATCATATAAACTCCCAAATCTTATACATTGAAAAGTGTTATTTTTTGCTTGCAAACTTTGAAATGGATACGACTGATTTTTAGATGATGTTTTTCCGTGATGTGATTCAGGAACGTAGATTCCATCTGTCTTATGCTCCAAAATCTCAACATGTTTTAAAGTGGCCATACGTGTCTGTACCACTAGAAGGGGGAAAAACACAGATGACTGTGTGTAACTAGCTTTACAGGCCTCCGTGAAGTTCTTGCTGGTTCATTCTCTATCATCCCTGGGAGCTCCATGTCATTTATGGCCTGCTTCATATTCACGAATGTCCGGAGGCCCAAATGATTGTTTGAAGAATCAACATCAAAGGATTTTTTAGTCCTTTCAATATAATTTTATTGAAATACAGTTGGCTCTTGATCTGTTTGCATTTGGTTATTTCCTTATGTCCATACCCACATGCACATCCTTTTGTAGACATAGTTCTCAGATCTGTGTTATTCTTTGTTTTTTCTGCTCCAGGCTTCTGCCTCTCAACTCAAGGGCGGTTAATTTGAAACAACTGTGGAAATGTAACAGTCTTCTTCTGATGTCGGCCACGAAGAGGAGTCAGTTGGCCCAAAGGAGGAGTCCCTCAATATTTGTTGATGTGAGTGCACCCATATCTACACCTATATCTATCTGTATCCATCTATAGCTATTATATATTTTTCGTCCCTGTATAAAATGCACATTCCACAAGGTAGAGATTTTTGATTATTTATTTTATTATTCTATCCCTAGAGCCTACTAGAATAGCTTTTCCATAGTAATGGGTGCACAGTAAATATTTAATGAGTGAATGAAGCAATCAATCCTATTCACTAACTTTTCACACACATCTTTTCTTTCCTAAGATTATACACACATATATAACATAACATGTCTACATAGTGTGTGTGTACATATGTGTGTATATTTTTACATACTTATCTTTATACACATACACACACATATATAAACATATGCTGCTGACCCTGAACAGTGTTGGGGGTGGGGCACCGACCTCCTGCCTAGTCAAAAATCCTTGTATAACTTGTGACTCTCCCGCAACTTAAGTATCTGTAGTCTACTGTTGACCAGAAGCCTTATTGATGTCGTAGTCAATTAGCACATAATGTGTATGTTGTATGTGTTATATACTATATTCTTAAAATAAAGTAAGCCAGAGAAAAGAAAATGTTAAGAAAATCATAAAAGAGTGAAAATCAGTTTCTAATTCATGAAGTGGAATGGGTCATCATAAAAGTCTTCATTCTCATCATCTTCACATTGAGTAGGCTGAGGAGGAGGAGAAAGAAGAGGGGTTGGTCTTGTTGTCTTAAGCATGGCAGAGATGGAAGAAAATCCATATATAAGTGCACCCACTTATTTCAAACCTGTGTTGTTAAAGGGTCAACTGTACATCTATAAACACATACATATACGTGTGCGTGTGTGTGTGTATACATTTCCTACCCATTGGAAAGACTGCATTTTATATTTCACAAAGCTCAATGTCAACATAGACTGAACTGATCTCATTACCATTTACCTAAAATGATTTTCTTTTTCTTGTTAATGATGCCAGAATCCACTCTCACTCAAGCAAAAAGCAGCTTTAGAATCATCTTTTACTGCTTCATCTTCCACAGTATATCAGTAATCAAGTATTGCTGATTCTCTCTCCAGAATACCCCAGATTATTAATCTTTTCCCTTTTTTACTGCTGCCCTTGCTATAATTGGCACCCTCATTCTCTCTGAAAAACAGGTTTTCAGCATGCCAATTGGGAAACATTACATCTTTTCTATCTGCAGTTCCTCTTTGGTTCTTTGTCCAAAGTGGCATTCCTAAAGTGAATGTCCTTAGCCTGTGATGAGGTAGAGTCGCAGTTCTCTAACATCCCCCCACCCCCAACCCTTCCAATGGCACACTTGGAATCTGCAAAGACACTTCTCCACATTACAACCATTCACTGCTGCTGTGATTCTCAAACAGTGCCATTTCTCTCTAAGGGAGCAAATCACCATACACTTGAGAACCCGATAAGACATATGTGATTAAAAAAAAAATTGGATAGTGGTGGCTTCTCTTCCCATTCCTCAAGAATTACTGTCCTTTGGGATAAACTGCACAGTTGGTCTAACATGTTAGAAGATGTTATCCATCATCGTTGGCTCATTCGTCAGCTATAGGCAGACTAAAGCCTGCATCTCCTCCAGTGTGCCATACACTGTCGGCTTACCATGGTGCCATATGAACTACTATCTGATCATGGTACCAGCTGGGCCATCTAATGAACTGCCAACAACTATAGTCTCTGTGAAGATGGCCCAGTCCCAGGTTTTATGTAATATTTCTTTTTTAGAAATTAGACCACTCTATTGTAATTTTCAGTACTGTTGTCTGTCCTTTCTCTGACTACGCTGAGTGTTTATGAAGACAGAAACTCTTTTACTTGCCTTAGTAATTCCCCTTATTTATACACTATCAAGCATTAGCTTGACTTAGTAAATGACGAATGAAAGCTATATTTATATCTCATAGCAATCTGCATTCTATGTTGGCCCATGTAGGGTCACTGCACAAGTAGCTCCTTTATGTCTGTGCCAATATGATAACCACAAGGAGTGTCCATTCATCAATATACAGTGTTTCAATGATCAGTCTTTAGGGCACATAGACTCACCTTCTCAATATGGTAAAGGAAAGATGGCACCATTCTTTTACACATCCCATAGAGGTGGGCCTGTTCCCTTCCCATGAATGCAGTGGTATTGTTTGATCCAACAATAGAATATAGTGGAATTTAGGGCATGCTAATTTCAAGAATCAAATCTTTAAAATCTGTTAGCTTCTGCTTCCTATTTAATCAAACATTCTCTCCCTAGGACCTCCTGAGATTCCATTTAAGAAGTCCAACTCTCCTGAGACTGTAATGTTGAGGAGACCAAATGTAGATACTCCAGCCACAGACACAACTGAATGCAGTCTTCCAGCCACGCCTGCCAAGGGATGTGCACGAAGCCATTCTGGACTCTTCAGACCAGCCAGCTCATCAGCAGGTATTGTGTTAATTAAAATCAAGTGGAGCAGAAGCATAGCTTCAGCTAGTGTTTCCCAGATTTCATCCAGGAATTGTGAGCTTTAATAAAATGGTTGTTTTCAGCAGCTGTTTTAGAGGTAATTTGTTATACAGCCATAGCTAATCAGAAGACTTGATGTATCTCTCCTTTGCTGTGGCTACTTCACTTCCAACTTGTTTGCATAGAGTTATTGATACTGGAAAGCAGGACGTATAATGGTCCTAAGAGAGGAATATATTCCAAATTTGCCTTTGCAGGAACTTCTGCATTGGAATTTTCAAAGGTGGCAGAAAGTCCAGTCAGCCAGTAGATGAATACTACATTGGATGGTATAAGAAATCAAAGGAGTCTTAGATCTCTTAACTGTTATTAGTTTTGGTTTGGTTTGGCTTTCAGGAAAATTATAACAATGCCTTTTCAGTAAGTTTGGCTGAAGGAAGACATTTTGTATTTTTTTGTGATACAGATAGAAACAAGAAGATACAAGGCTGATCAGGTCTTTGAGGTGAAGAAGACCAGAGCCTGTTCTCTTTTGGAGAGTTGATAAATATTTGTGAATTTATGGCTATGTTGAGCAAAGTTGAAAGGATAGAATGATGCAAATCGATCCATAGCTAAGATTAATTTTAATAATTTCCATACCATCTATTGGTGTTTGAAATTGTTATGATTAAGAGAAATCCTAAAAGATAACATTTTTAAAAATTATCATAGAATAATTTACTTCATATCTTTATTCAACATTGCTTCTTTATCAACATTTGCTAACCCAATACATGTAAATGTTTTGGTAGTTTTGTAAGAGATAAATACACAGTGTTGAGCAAAACACAATTATTTCTGCCTTTAAAGGACTTATAGCTTAGTGAAGGAGATAGGAATTACACAAGTAAGTGCACATATGGCCATGCACACATAGTACTAACTTAAAGCTAAATTGCTATGAAAGACAAAAAACCCAAATGGAGAATATCTAAGAAGTTGGGAGGAGGGATTATTATGTTGTGAAGTTTTAGAAAGAGCTTCTCTAAGGAAAGTACTCAAGTTTGAACAGAGACCTGGAGGATGAATAGAATTTAATCAAATGAAAAGTAAAGTGAATGATGATGATTCCTTGCAGAAGAAGTATGTGTGATGATCTGAAGGTATAAAGAGCTTAAGACACTGGAGGAATCCAAAAATGTCCAGTGTGAAGAGAACAGAGTGAGATCAGGCGACAGTAGTTCTGGATGAGGTGGGAGTGCAGGCAGGGACCAGATCTCTTAGGGCCCTGTAGACCATGGCAAGAATTTGATTATTGTAAGTGTAACAGACTCTATTGAAGAATTTTAAGAAGGGGACGCTTAAGTCCCGGGTTTGCTAATCTCTCTGGTAGCTACAAGGAGAATAGTTTGGATGAAGGTGAGTTAGCACATATTGTAATATTTATGTGAATTCACGATCTGACTCAGCAGGTCTGGAATAGGGTTCAAGAGTCTGCATTTCAATAAGTGCCAGGTGATACTAATGCTGCTGGTCCTTGATCCACATTTGACATAAGTGATGCAGGCAGCAGTAGAGAAATTTCCCCGAAGCCTTAACCTTCCTGTCTATTGCGACAAAAGCAGCTGTTTATCCCCTAAATATCTTTTCAGTAACCCCCTGAGTGAGTTGACCTTCTCCATGTTTTTGTTTCCGTATTTTAAGAGACTACTTACATTTTATCAAAAAATGAAAGAAATATAATTTTCTTCTCCTACGCAATTTTTTTCTTTCTTTCTTTCTTTTTTTTTGGTGGGATGGAGAAAAATGCACCTCTTTTTGTTTGGTTTTGTTCTCACTGAATTCTAATTTTGGAATTAATGCTTAATGTTTTTCCTTGTTTTCTCCTGTATAAAAATATTCACTGACATTAATTCCCCCAACATGAGGATCTTTGCTTGGACATTGAAACAATTAAATTTAAAACCTCTGCAGGATAGATGTAATGATTGTATAATTCACATCCCACACAAAACGAATTTCCCATTATGAGAAATTGCTTCCTTAAAACACGACTTAAGTAGCATTATTAAATTAAAATGCATATTATGCAAATGTGAAATATTTGAAAAATGTCACTTAAGCCATCTATCTTAAATATATTTTGATTGTTAAAAATGTTAGCATATTAATAAGCAGCCATCTATATAGTGGCCAAATGGGTCCACGTGAGGATTAAATGAACTAAGTAATGCTGTATAACAGCATTTAGAAAAGGATCAGTCTCATGGCACCTTTGTGTAATTAGGACTTATAGCTTATAAGAAATCAAAGGAGTCTTCATTACTGTAATGGTTTGAGTCTACGGTTGTAATTAAGATAATAAATCTAAATTTTACCTTGTAGTATTTGTTATAAGTAAAAAACTGCACTGGGGAAAAATATTTACTACAGTTAAAAAATATATTTTAATTATTATTGTATGTATGATGCTTATTTTGGCAGCTTAATGGTATTTTCTTTCTAAATTAGTCCAGGACTAATAATTGCAAAGACTGATTTACTCACTGTCAAAAAAATAGAATGTCTGTAACAGTTATTCAGAAACTTTGATAATATATACATTTTGCATTTCTTCTCTGATTTTACTTTTTGCTATGGAATCTAAAAATACTGAAGAAAATCTCTCTGAGCCAGACGTATTTACCTGAAATAATCAGAGTGGAGTCATATTTTTGATGTAGTGTAAGGGTGCCTTGCCCCCAGATATCTCCTACAATATCTGTTTGAATGCCATAATATCAGTTTCCCTGTGCTATCTGAAATCCCACCACTGACAGACATGTTAGTTTTCCTCTTAACACCTGAAGGAGGTCAGTCAAATGGCAGGGAGGAGGAGGTGAGAAAGGATTTGGTAATGAAGAAGAGGGACAAGGTAGGCCCGAGATCCTTGGTGAAGCTCCCTGGGCTGCTTGCAGGCAGTACCAGGCTGATGAATGCTTGGTGCTAGGAAAGGGAAGGTAGGGTTCCAGCACATTAGAAGAGACAGGGAGAGGATTAAGTGGTGCCAAAAATTACCTTCTCTTACAATTCAATTTTCCCTAGGACACCCTCCATTCTTATACAGACATTATTCATTTTCAGTTATAATGGTCTTTCTCTTTTCAGCACAGAGCAATTAGCAGCAGGGTCACAGCAGAGCCATGAGATGGAGAGAGGTGGCTATGGTGGCTCCTAGGTGGCATGCCCACGGATATGGGGTTCAGGGCAAGAGATGAGGTGGGAGGTGTAAAGACCCCCGCCCCCAGCAGTTTGCCTACCAATGTCTGAGGGTGCAGAGCTCTGTGGTAGGCAGCCTGCTGGCCTCGAGATAAAAGGCAGCCTGCTGGCCTTGATCATGTTAGTTAATGTACTGAAGATGATGAAGAGAACCAGGTTTAACACTGTTAGAGAAGGTATTTACAAACAAGACTAAAAAGAATCATGAAGTGTTGGAGTAAAATTGGAAGTATTGATAGGAACTCATTGTGAAAGGTGTATACCTATAGATATTTAGGTGTGGAATTATTATTATTATTATTATTCTGAGATGGAGTTTCACTCTTGTTGCCCAGGCTGGAGTGCAATGGCATGTTCTCGACTCTCTGCAACCTCTGCCTCCCGGGTTCAAGTGATTCTCCTGCCTTAGCCTCCTGAGTAGCTGGGATTACAAGCACATGCCACCATGCCCAGTTAATTTTGTATTTGTAGTAGAGACAGGGTTTTTCCATGTTGGTCAGGCTGGTCCTGAACTCCTGACCTCAGGTGATCTGCCTGCCTCAACCTCCCAGAGTGCTGGGATTACAGGCATAAGCCAACACGCCTGGCCTAGGTGTGGAATTGTTAAAGATATATGTGTGGATGTATGCATAAGTCTGTGCATGGCGATATACCCGTGTTTTCTGGCTCTGTCCACTCAATAGGTCTAGAAGCATTGACACTGTAGAAGCAATGAGCACAGTAAACACAGAGCACATTGTACACTGAAGGAACCAGGGGTCTTTGGAGAAATTGTTGATTAGTTGGCTAGGACATGGAAAATTCAAAATAATCTTAGAATATCTTATTGTGCCAGAAAGTAAGAAAATGCTGAAAAAATGATAGAAACATGTCATGACATCAGAGTCACTTTGAAGGCCCCCACTGGCCAAATTTGGGATAACTGGAATCTCAAAATAGGTAAATAATAGTGATGGGATATAATCTATTGAATAAAATAGAAATCTGTAGGTCTATACTGGTATAACTAAATGAATGAATCAGTAAATAACTGGAGGAAAAGAGAAGATCTTCTTTACGGTAGAATGCTACTAATCAGTGTAAAAAAAAATTGACGAAATGGAAAAACACCTCTTACCCACCATCATTGTGGTAATTGACTCAGGAGAGAGTTGTCAATACAGGCCAAGGCTGGTGGGTGGAAGTTAGATGAGCAACAGAATATTAACATAATCCTGGACTATCTCCCTATAAAATTGAATGTATCAGTTACCACGAGGAAAAATGTGACATTGTGGAGAAACCTAATTAAAAAAAAACATGACCACTGATTTAAAGTTAACTACTTTACTGGCAGGTTATATGAACATCAAGTGCCCCCAGTGTGTAGCTTGGAGAAAAGTGCACAATTTCTGTGTTGTTGCTTTTCAACCAAGAAAGCATGACCTGAGTCTAGTAATTAGGAAACCTCAGGTCAAGTTCCAGTTCATCCAATAATATTTAAAAACTGTGACGCTCAAGAAGAATATAGAAAGATTCAGGAAATCTTCCAGTTGGAGGAAAACCGAAAAAGTAAGAAAATTAAATGCATTGTGTACTCTTTTTTCTTTTTCTTGTTTTGAGGTGGAGTCTCAGTCTGTTGCCCAGGCTGGAGTGCAGTGGCACAGTCTCGGCTCACTGAAGCCTCCACCTCCCTGGTTCACGGGATTCTCCTGCTTCAGCCTCCCAGCTAGCTGGGATCACAGGCATGCACCATCATGCCTGGCTAAATTTTTTTTTTTTTTTTTTGTATTTTCAGTAGAGACGGGGTTTTGCCATGTTTGCCAGGCTGGTCTTGAACTCCTGATGTCAGGTGATGCTCCCATCTCAGCCTTCCAAAGTACTGGGATTACAGGCGTGAGCCACTGTGCCCAGCTGCAGTGTGTACTCTTGAATGGAATCCTGGAACCAGACAGAATAAAAAGATCTCACTGGAAGAATTGGTGAAATTGAAATGGCCTTTATGTGTTGGAAGGTAGTGTGGTATCAATTATGATTTCCTAACTTTAGGGGTTGTCTAGTGAGGGTGATGGGACACCAGGACTAAAACTTGCTCAAATTATTTTTTTAAAATGCTAATAGCACACAATTTACCCATGTAACAAACCTGCACATGTAGTCCCTGAACCTAAAATAAAAGTTGAAAGAAAGAAAAAAGTTAGTAGTAATGGACACACACACACATAGTAGTGTGTGAAAGAAGAGAGTTAACACCTGGGAAATTCTTTGTACAATCTATTTAAAACAAGGTGCTATTGACTGAGACCTATATGTGCAATTGTGACTTGAAAATCTAACTGAGGATCAATAGTCGTTACTGCATTTCAGCACAATCTGTACGTATTTTTGTTAGCGTTTGCGCTATTCTCTGGAATGCCTATGCTAATTTCTGACTCAGTTTTTAAATTAGACCTGAAGCCTTCTTGACAATGTGGCTATATTTCTTGAGGTTGTGATCCACAAGACTCTGGCCTTTCCCAGCCATACACAGGCCAAAGTGTGTGAAGTTATTTCTGTGGACTTGTACTGGTATATTCCTGACTTCATGGCTGGTAATTGCTACATTACAGTTGTAAAAGATTTGCTGGGTTGAAATTGAATGTTAAAGCTAGAAGAAAATCTAGGAGATGTTGCAATCTAACCCCTTCATTTTTTGCTGAGCATCCTGGGCCCCAGAGAGTCAAGTAATTATCCTAACACAGGCATATCTCATTGTATTGCTCTTTATTGCACTTTGCAGATACTGTGTTTTTAACACATTGAAGGTTTGTGGCAATCCTGCGTCCAGCAAGTCTGTTGGAGCCATTTTTTTTTTTCAAACAGCATGTCCTCACTTTCTGTCTTTGTGTAACATTTTGTTCATTTTCTCAAATATTTTAAACTTTTTAAAAATTATTCTTATACCAGTTGTGGTGATCTGTGATCTGTGATTTTTGATGTTACTCTTGTAATCGTTTTGGGGTACCACGAACCACACTTGTATAAGATGGCAAACTTAATCAGTGAATGTTGCACATGTTCTGACTGCTCCACCAACCTGTTCCCCATCTCTCTCACTTTTCTTGGGCCTTCCTATTCCCCGAGACACAACAATAGTAAAATGAGGCCAGGTAATAATCCTACAATGGCCTCTAAGTGTTCAGACAAAAAGAAGAGTCACACATCTCTCATTTTAAATCTAAAGCTATAAGTGGTTAAGTTTGGTGAGGAAGGCATGTCAAAAATACAGACAGGCTGAAAACTAGGCTGCTTGAGTTAAATGGTTAGCAAAGTGATGAATGCAAAGGAAAAGTTCCTGCAGGAAATTAAACATGCCACTCCAGCAAACACACAAATGATAAGAAAGTGAAAGAACCTTATTGCTGACATGGAGAAAGTTTTAGTGGTCTGAATAGAAGAGTAAATCTGCTCCTACATTTCCTTGAGCCAAAGCCTCATCCAGAGCAAAGCCTTACCTGTCTTCAATTACATAAAGGCTGAGAGAGGCAAGAAAGCTTCAGAAGAAAAGTTTGAAGCTTAGCAGTGGTTGATTAATGAACTTTAGAGAAAGAAGCTATAACATAAATGTGCAAGGTGAAGCAGCAAATGCTGATGGAGAAGCTACAGCAAGTGATCCAGAAGTTCTAGATAAGAGAATTAATGAAGGTGGTGATGCTGAAAGACACATTTTCCAAGCAGATGCAACAGCCTTCTATTTTAGGATAACATCTAGGACTTTCATAACCAGAGAGAAGTTGATGCCTGGCTTCAAAGCTTCAAAGCTTCAAAGGACAGGCTGACTCTTTTTAGTGGATGCTGCAACTGGTGACTTTAAGTTGAAGCCATACTCATTTCCATTCTGAAAATACTAAGGACCTTAAGAATTATGCTAAATACTCTGTCTTTGCGCTGTCAGTGGAACGACAAATCCTGGATTGTATCACATCTGTTTATTGCAGAGTTTCCTGAATATTTTTAGCCCACTGTTAAGACCTACTGCTCAGAAAAAAAAGATTTGTTTCAAAATGTTACTGCTAATTGACAATGTGTCTAGTCACCCAAGAGCCCTCATGGATGTGTACAAAGAGATTAATGTGGTTTTCATGACTGCTAACACCACATCCATTCTGCAGCCCACGAGTTTGGGAGTGATTTTGACTTTCAAGTCTTATTATTTAAAAAATGTATTTTGTAAGGCCATAGCTGCCATAGATAGCAGTTTCTCTAATGGATCTGGGCAAAGTAAATTGAAAACCTTCTGGATTTGAGACCAGCCAGCCTGGTCAACATAGTGAAACCTGGTTTCTACAGAAAAGAAAAAAAAAAAAAACTTAGCTAAACGTGGTGGAAAGGAGTTGCCATTCCAGATACTATTAAGAACATGTGGGGCCAGGTGTGGTGGCTCACACCTGTAACCGCAGCACTTTGGGCAGCCGAGGCGGGCGGATCACAAGGTCAGAAGATCAAGACCATCCTGGCTAACATGGTGAAACCCCGTCTCTACTAAAAATACAAAAAA
>NW_012117377.1:93023-137672 GCF_000951035.1 Colobus angolensis palliatus
GTGGTGGCGGGCGCCTGTAGTCCCAGCTACTTGGGAGACTGAGGCAGGAGAATGGCGTGAACCTGGGAGGTGGAGCTTGCAGTGAGCTGAGATCATGCCACTGCACTCCAGCCTGGGCGACAGAGCGAGACTCTGTCTAAAAAAAAAGAACATTTGAGATCCACAGGAGAAGGTCAAAATATCAACATTAACAGGAGTTTGGAAGAAGTTGACGCCAGCCCTCATGGATGACTGAGGAGTTCAAGACTTCAGGGGGAGAAGTCACTGCAGATGTGGTGCAAATAACTAGAGAACTAGGATTAGAAGTAGAGCCTGAAGATGTGCCTGAATTTCTGCAATCTTATAAGAGAACTTAAACAGCTGAGTTGTTTCTTATGGATAAGCACAAACAAAAGTGATTTCTTGAGATGGAATCTACTCCTGTGGTCATTGTTGAAATGACCACAAAGGCTTTAGAATATTACATAAAATAATTTGAGGAAGCAGCAGCAGGGTTGGAGAGGACTGACTGCAATTCTGAAAGAAGTTCTACTTTGGGTGAAATGCTAGCTAACAGCATCGCATGCTACAGAGAAATCTTTGTGAAAGGTAGAGTCAATCGATACGGAAAACTTCATTTTTGTCTTATTTTAAAAGTTGGCAGAGTCACCCTCAACTTCAGTAAACACCACCCTGATTAGACAGCAGCCATCAACATCGGGGCAAGACCACCCTCCACCAGAAAAATTATTATGGCTCACTGAAGGCTGAGATGGCTATGAGCATTTTTCAGCAATTAAGTAGTTTTTAAAGTGTATGCATTGTTTTTGCCCCCATAAGACATAATGCTACTGCACATTTAATAGACGATATTCTAGGATAAACATACATTTTCTATGCACTGGGAAACCAATAAATCTGTGTGATTTGCCTCATTGTGCTATTTGTTGTATTGTGGCAATTTGGAACTGAGCCCACAATATCTGTGAAGTATACCTATACGTAACTAGTGGCAGAATCATTGTGGGTACTCTGATCCCTGACTTGCAGTCCAGTGCTCCTCAACAGCTGCTGTATAGTAATCCAGCTTTTGGTTCATATGTGCATGATGCAATTAGGTGCATAATATAAGTTCCACATGGTCAGGGATTTTTGTTTCATTGACTAATGTATGCCATGTGCACAGAACTAGGTATGGCACATAATATGTGCACAATAAATACTTATCAGTTTGTAAATCAGATTTATTTCACATACGGATGTCTAAACTAATCACTGGCAAAGAAAACAGAATTGCCCTGATTGATCTAGACAAGTTATTCCCACAGTGTGGTTCCCAGATTAGCAGCATCAACATTACTTGGGAACTGGTTAGAAGTATCCATCCTTTAGCCTCACCAGACACCTATTGAATTACAACCTCTGGGTCTGGGGCTCTACTATCTGTGTTTTAACAGGTTATCTGGGTGTTTCTAATGCAGGCTGAAAGCACTGGTTTCAGATTGAGCCCTAACAGCAATGTGAACAAAACCAGAGGCAACTGGGGAGGTGTCAACAGTGAGTGCCACCGGGATTTCCATATTTGAACATTTGTAGCTAAGAATGATACTCTATTAGAAGGCAGAGAGTTATGCTCCATGAAAAAAGAATTGAGGAACATCTTTCAGGGTTGGGGCTATGAGGAGAGGCCTTGGCTGCTCCCACTGCAGTAGTTGCTGTAGAATAGCTGGTGCTGAGACCCACCAACCCTTTTCTCTCCCCACTTCAGTTTATCGCACACTACAGTGTGCCCAGCCTCTGCTTTGACTCCAACAGGAGAGAAGGTCCATTGCATCCCTGAATTAATCATTTCATATTGCTGAGCCCATTTTCTCGTTTGTGAAGTGAGAAGTTTGGATTAAACGATTTTGAGTTTCTTGAAGTGTTTATATTTTGCACCTGTATAACTTCAGGGCAATACGGAGAGGAGGCTGCATGTAAGCACTCCTATTTGAACTTGACTCTACATTTTAATCAGAGATGGAGACACAGCCCAGGCTTTCTTTTGGAATATGTATGTGGTATTATTAGTTTGTTTAAATCTATTCTATCAATACAACAATTATGTCTGAGAGTCCATCATTGTTCGTCATTTTGCTATCTGAAGACACTAGATAAAAGAGTCTGCTTTCCTGAAGGAACACCTAGTCTAAAAGGAAATTATATAAGTAAATTGAAGTGTGATAAGAGGGTAAAATTATTAGCAAAAAAGGACAAAGCAAACATAAATGGAAGCTACACTACAAGGAAGGCATGTCACTTGAGTGTTGTTTATTAAGGAATGTCAATAATCACTGATATTTGAACAACATTGGGGATGTTTAGTTTGATATTTGAACATTAGGGATAATTCAGTGAAGGCAGAAAGTTGTTAAACTTTCTTCTGAAATCAGGATGACTTCAAATAGTGTTGCAATTATTTTTCACTCTTTCTGATGCTCCAGTTCATTGACTTAAAAGATTTCCAGTGTTTCTCTTATTCTATTAATAGGAACAAAATAATACTGATAAATGGACTTTAGGTCAACAAGCAACTTCAAATCACTGTGACAGTTGGGCCCATTACGGAAAAATCAAAGGGCAGGAGGCTCAGAACAGGACAATGTCAATGGTGTTTCCTTGCTCTCCAGGCACAGCATTAGAAGAGCAATGGGTTTGGGGAGATGCACAGACGGTTGTCAGGCTGTTTCCTGTGCTATGGTGAGTTGCCCCATTAATCACATGTTTAAGCATATTTTTGTCAAACATGTCTTTCTCCTTTATTTATTCAGCAATACTGAGAAGCCATAGTCACTTATAAAAAGGAGTAGTCGGTATAAATCTAATCCTCTGTTTACTAGCCACTCAAGAATCCTCATTATTTTAGAAATTTCAGTATATCAAAAACTTAATTTAGCTTGGGCAACATAGCAAAAACCCATCTCCACACCAATTTCTTTTTTTTATTAGCCATGCATGGTGGTGCACCTCTGGAGTCCCAGCTACTTTAGAGGCTGAGGAAGGAGAATTGCTTGAGTCTAAAAGTTTGAGGCTGCAGTGAACTGTGGTCAGGTCACTGCACTCCAGCCTGGGTAACAGAGCAAGATCCTGCCTCAAAAAAAAAAAAAAAAAGTAAAGAAAAAGAAAAAACAACTAAACTAAATTAAGAAAAACAACCAACCAAACTAACAGAAAACAAAATTTAATAGAAATTATCCATTTATCTGTATCATGAATGCACATCTAAGTAAAATACCTAGTTTATTTGATTTCAGATGAAAGTATATTAATTGAGGTAATGTTCAAGTGATAAGGAATATGACTGGTTATTAGTAAAACAAAGGGAATTAAGGGGATGTTTTTGATGAGCCAAACACTTGCTATAATCAGATAAAATTTTAAGGGTTCTTTCAGGAAAATAACTGTGAACCATTGCCCGAATGATGTTTACTGCTACAGCTTGAGTATTGCTTTGAGGGACAGTGATGTGGGAAAACCAAGGGACACCAAAGGCAAATGGTTAGAAATAAAACCCTCCACTTCCTTAGAATAAAATTCCTGGCCCAGCGCGGTGGCTCACGCCTGTAATCCCAGCACTTTGGGAGTCCGAGGTGGGTGGATCACGACGTCAGGAGATCGAGACCATCCTGGCTAACACAGTGAAACCCCATCTTTACTAAAAATGCAAAAAATTAGCCGAGCGTGGTGGCGGGCGCCTGTGGTCCCAGCTACCCAGGAGGCTGAGGCAGGAGAATGGCGTGAACCCGGGAGGCGGAGCTTGCAGTGAGCTGAGATCGCGCCACTGCACTCCAGCCTGGGGGACAGAGCGAGACTCCGTCTCAAAAAATAGATAAATAAATAAATAAATAAAATTCCTATTCCTCATTCCTTTGTAAAGTTTGCCACAGGATTTCGACTCCGATTTCCAAGAGGCTATGCTACTGGGCTGCTATGGGGAGTCGGTCCCAAGGTTAGGACTTACTGAGGTGACTAGAGTTGGCAGGAATGTCTGTGGAATGTCTGTGGCACCTAAAGCTGACTTTACCTCTTCCCATTTAGACCAGCTGTTTGATCCCACGTGGAAGGCTTTCCTTATTCTTTTCCATTTGAAAAAGTTCTGTACCTTCTGAATGGACTCTAGTGAATTACACCAGGATCTAGGGAGACTTTGTAGGGAAAAATCCTGTGCCAGTGCTCCAAGGCAGAGGGAACTATGTTCAAATGAAATCTTGATGCGCACCTACATACATACATGCACACACTCTCCCACGCCTTCCTGGTGAACACTCCTTGCAAATGCCCCTGCACTTGTTGGTCCTTATTGGCCTGTTGGATAATGTTTATTAATTACTCTATTAAGGTCACAAAAGGTATTGATGACATCACTAAGGGACTGAAAGTCAATTCAAACCACTTACTCATTCTTTCAAAAGAATCAGGCTACAGTAACCGTAAAGCCATTTATTAACACAGCAAAATTGAGAATACATTTTTAATTCCAAGTGTAATGATATTTTGTCTAGAGGACATTGATTCTGTTTCACCATGCTGCTTCTGTAAATGGAAGGAAGACAAAATTATGATTCGAGTTACTAAGATATTGAAAAATCATTTGTATTCCTTTTTATTAGTTGGACTGACACCTGGTGAATAAGATAAGCACATGTTATTTAGGGGAGCTCTGCACAGAGGGAAGGCAAAATCCTCATTAACCACCTGTCAAGGCTTTAAAACTGTAACGTCACAGGGGGCAAAATTTGATTTTACTAATGATGCAGGACCTACTTTAGCTGAGATAAATAACAAACTTTGTAACATGGAAAAGAGCTGTGTATTTCTTACTTAAAGGGCTTTTGAAAGGGTTATAGTTACAGGTAGTTCAAGAATGTTGACAAGGGAGGTTGGCATAGCTGAGCATTTGAGACCTGTCAAAGTTAACAGATTCAGAGCATGACACGCTGGGACTGAAAGGAGGTGAAATGTCTTCAATGGATGTGTTGTCTTTTTTTCTGTCTATCAGTTGACTGGGCTTTGCACAGGGTATAAATAAGTATGCTGTGTGCAGCCTGTCACAGTCTGATGCCTCACATTGAATGTGATCTGGGTTTTATATTTGAAACTTTCCCAACAACTCCTTTTATTCTTTATCTTACGTGTGCTGGATATTGATATAAGGTCTTAGAGACCCAACCTGAGTTTTAAAGTTGAAGTTCTCTCCTCCAGGAAGAACTTTTGGGAGATTAACCAGTTAGGCACCTCTTATAAGAGGCACAGGAAACATGGCGATAAGATTCTGAAGAAAATTTAATGAAGGATGATTTACAGAGGCATGTGCAGGACTTAGGAAATCAACAGGAGATGCTGAGGTATCCAGAGACTCGTGAGTGTGGAAACTAAGGAGCCATGTTCACTCCTAAGACCCCATGAGGTGGAAGCTGGAACTATGGAGAAGTGGCTGCCCTACTAGGAATATGAGTCATAGAAATACAGGCCTTTCCAGACCCTGATGCCAGAATAGGGAAAGAGCTGAGGGAGAAAACCCAGACTCTTGTGTTTGCCACTTTCTAGCCTCTTGCTGACTTAGAAGCAGGAAGGGCCTTCCCTTCCCTAGCCTGGGTGACGGAATCCAAAGGGGTGTCCCAAGAACATGGTGGGTAGAAACCTGGAGAGAACACGAAGAGGTGATGTGCCAAAGAAGGATGAAAAGTCTATTAGTCTGTTCTCATGCTGCTGATAAAGACATACCCAAGACTGGGTAATTTATTAAGGAAAGAGGTTTAATTGACTTACAGTTCCACAAGATGGGAGAGTCCTCGTAATCATGGTGAAAAGTGAAGGAGCAGCAGAGTGACATCTTACATGGTGGCAGGCAAGAGAGCTTGCCCAGGGGAACTCCCATTTGTAAAACCATCCCATCTTGTAAGACTTATTCACTATCAAAAGAACAGCATGGGGCCAGGCACAGTGGTTCATGCCTGTAATCCCAGCACTTTGGGAGGCTGAGGTGGGCGGATTGCTTGAGGACAGAAGTTCAAGACTGACCTGGTCAGCATGGTGAAACCCCATCTCTACTAAAGAATGCAAAAAATTAGCTGGGCATGGTGGCATGCACCTGTAGTCCCAGCTATTTGGGAGGCTGAGGCACAAGAATTGCTTGAACCTTGGAGGTGGCAGTTGCAGTTAGCCAAGATTGTAGCACTGTACTCCAGCCTGGGTGACAGAGCAAGACTCTGTCTCAAAACAAACAAACAAACAAAAAAACCAGCATGGGAAAGATCCACCTCCATGATTCAATTACCTCCCACCAGGTTCCTCCCACAACGTATAGGAATTATGGGAGCAGTGAGGACACAGCCAAACCATATCAATAAGCACAGTGGATATGATTAAGTGAAAGACAAAATGGTATAAACAATTCAGCCTCCTTGCAGATGTTGTTCTGAAGAAATAAGTAATATAGTTTGAATGTTTGTCCCCTCAAAATTTCATGTTGAAATGTAATTCCCAGTGTTGGAGGTGGGGCCTGGTGTGAGGTGTTTGGACCATGAGGGTGGATCTCTCATGAAAGGCTTGTTGTCCTTCCCGCCCTAATGAGTTTATGCAAGACCTGGTTGTTTACAAAGGAACCTGGCACTTCCCATGCTCTCTCTGGCTCCCTCTCTTGTTCCTGCTCTCTCCATGTGATGTACCTGCTCCCCCTTCACCTTCTGCCATATATAGTAAGCTTCCTGAGTCCCTCACCAGGAGCAAGTGCAGAACCACGAACCAAATAACCCTCTTTTCTTTATAAATTATCCAGTCTCAGGCATTTCTTGATAGCAACACAAAAATGTACTAACACAAAAAATCGATACTGAAGTGCAGAACACTGCTACAAAGAAACCCAAAATGTAGAAGTGGCTTTGGAACTGGGCAACAGGTAGAAGTTGGAAAAGTTTGAAGGACTCAGAAGACCAGAACATAAGGGAAAGTTTAGAACTTCATAGAGACTTGTTAAATGGTTATGACCAAAATGCTAATAGAAATCTGGACAGTGAAAGCTAGGGTGATGAGATTTCTGATGGAAATTAGAAAGTTATTGGGAGGTAGAGCAAAGGTCTCGGCTGCGTTATGTCCATGCCGTAGGGATCTGAGAAAGTTTGGACTTAAGAGTAATCACTTGCGGTATCTGTTGGAAGAAATTTCTAAGCAGCAAAATGGTCAAGAGGTGGTGTGGTTGCTTCTAACAACCTACAATCAGATATGGAGCAAAGAAATAAAGTTGGAATTTAAGTTATTTAGTATCATGTTTAAATTTGGCTCAGGCCACTGCAAGCCATAAGCCTTGGCAACTCCCAAGAGGTGTTAAGTCTGTGGTTGCATGAAATACAAATGTGAAGGGGGCTTAGCAGCCTCCACTTAGATTTCACAGGATATATGGGAAAGTCTACATGATCAGACAGAAGCCTGCTGCAGGAGCAGAGCCCTCACAGAGACCCTCTACTAGGGCAGTGCGAAGGGGAAATGTGGGGTCAGAGCTCCCACAGGGTCCTCACTGGAGCACTGCCTAATGGAACTGTAGGATGAAGGCCACCATTCTCCAGACCCCAGAATGGTAGATCCATCAACCGATTGCACCCTGCATCTGAAAAAGGTTCAGGCACTCAACTCCAAGCCATGAGAGCAGCCACAGGGGCTGCACTCTGCAAAGCCATAGGGGAAAATCTACCCAAGGCCTTGGGAGCCCACTCCTTGCACCGGTGTACCCTGGATGTGGGACATGGAGTCCAGGATTACTTTGGAGCTTTAACATTTAATGTCTGCCCTGCTGAATTTTGGACTTGCATGGGGTCATTCTCCCTCTTGAAATGGGAATGTCTACCCAATGCCTGGACCACTATTGTATCTTAGAAGTAAATAACTTGTTTGGATTTTATAGGCTAATAGGTGGATTTGAGTGATGCCGGAATGAGTTAAGACTTTTGAGGACTATTGGGAAGAGATTTTTGTATTTATGCAATGTATTTTTACAAATGTTTGCAACATTTTTGCAATGTTCTTCTCAAGAGAACATTGCAAAAGTTCTCATAAAGTCAAAAGGATCAGTTGAGAAGAACTGATCCTTCTAACAGTTGAGAAGAACTAGACCCACATGGTAAAAAGGACTACCTATACTGGTTGTAACAGTTCATCTACTTTTCTGTCTCATGAGAGAAACATGAGATTTTAGGGGATTGAGGGATGGAATAATACAATTTGGTAGTTTTTTTTCCCCTTCAAATCTCATGTTGAAATGTGATTCCCAAAGTTGGATGTGGAGCTTGGTAGGAGATGTTTGGATTATGAAGGTGGATCCCTCAAATGGCTTGGTACCCTCCCTGCCCTAATGAGTTCATGCAAGATCTGGCTGTTTTAAAAGACTAGCACCTCCCCTGCTGTCTCTCTTGATCCCTCCCTCTCTTGCTCCTACTCTCACCATATGATATGCCTGCTCCTTCTGTGTCTTCCACCATGACTGGACACTTCCCAAGGCCCTCACCAGGAGCAGATGTCAGTGCCATGCTTCCTATACCACCTGCAGAACCATGAGCCAATTAAACCTCTTTTCTTTATAAATGACACAATCTCTGGTATTCATTTATAGGAACACAAAAACAGACTAACACAATGAGCTTGCTAGATCAGGGCATAGTGTATGTCACTTGAGGCCCTTCTCTTTGGCTTCATGTGAAGAGAGTATTTTCACTTTGCAGTTTATAAAGTCAAAAGGATCAGTTGAAAAGAACTAGACCCACATGGTAAAAAAGGACTACCTCTACTGGTTGTAATAGTTCATCTACTTTTCTATCTTCCCATTTCTATCAACCACAAATACAAAAGGTTTAATCTAGAGAGTTGACGCAAGTGGCAAATCATTGTGGAGGAATAGAAGTGCTTTTGAGGAATCTCAGTTAATTGCTGAAGTTAGTTTGGAAAGGAGAAGGGAAACAATGTGAAGACCCTCGAATATACATGAAGGCCCAGGGCTCATGCTTAGTGATTTGAGCACCAGGCTGATTGGAAGATTAACTCAGACCTCTTCAGTTGGTGGGGCTAAGGTGGTTCCTGTCCTGGTCAGGATTGGTTTAGCACCAGGGCAACATTAAGCCTGGAGCTGAAAGTCACCAGTTACCAGAGCTGCAAATTTTTAAATGTACTACCGTCAACAGTAAGAGTATCTCTTTTTATAAAACGTAAGTACTGTCTAAAATGGAAAGGGGGGCTTTACATTAAATTAGTCCTGTGACATTTCAATTCAAAACATTAAAACATCTTAAGCATATTTAAGTAAATTTTCTTATACTGACCTATGAAGATAAAAGATAACAATTTCATTAATATACCTAAAAGAGAATGCCATATGATTTTTGACCTAGACTACATGTCTAGTATTTAAATAATTTGTTCTTGGAGACTCTAGATACCAATGTTTCAATTTTAATATTATATTTTATATTAGAATACTTGTTAAATCAGAAAGTGCAACATTAAAAAAGATACTATCATTTAATTGAAATATTCTGGTTCCTAGCAAAGTATGACAAATCCAACTCAAATTAGTTATACCAACAATGAGACATTGCTGAATGTGAGTTCTGTCTCCTTGTGCTCTAAATTAGATCAGGAGAACAAAACAACTCTTTTGTTTTGTAAACAAAAGGATGCAAATTGGCGTAATTGAAAAAAAAACAATGTACAAGGTACATATCTCCTTTTTATAATTAAGTAACAGATGTGTAATAAAAGTTATATAAAATTTTATTTCTTACAATAACATCTCTTTCTTAAGACACACATCCAAATATCAGATTTTTTTGTGAAATGCTTATTTGTTTAGAATTGCTACATATGTTTATACTGTTTTATATTTTTATTAATTCAGGCATCATAGAATTTGCTAAGTCTATATTTCTTCTCGTTACTT
This sequence comes from Colobus angolensis palliatus, assembly GCF_000951035.1. Classification (NCBI taxonomy): domain Eukaryota; kingdom Metazoa; phylum Chordata; class Mammalia; order Primates; family Cercopithecidae; genus Colobus; species Colobus angolensis. The sequence continues at coordinate 102,964 of NW_012117377.1, forward strand.
TACCTGTTCTAGGAAATCATCATGTATGCATAAATTCTAAAAATTTTAACATTTTAAAAGACATATTTTGCTACCCATTCTCCTTGAGAGCAAAAGGTTAAATCAAATGACACATTTTCCTGATTCTAAAAATATTGTAAATCAGTACAACTAACAATTGCTTTCTGTTTAAAATCTGTGTATCAATTAGAAAAATATTTTTGTTTTCATTTGTAAAATATTGCAGCCAACTGCCAACAGTGTGGCAGTTTCTCAAAAAGTTAAACATAGAGCTACCCTACCGTAGTACTCAGTAATTTCACTCCTAGGTATACATCCAAAAAGAATTGAAAGCAAGGAGTTGAACAGATATCTCTATACTAATGATCACAGCAGCATTATTACCAACAGTCAAAAGGTAAAAATAACCCAAGTGCCCATCAACAAATGAATGGATAAACGAAATGTGATATATACACACAATGGAATACTAGTCATTCAAAGAATGAAACTGTGATAAATCTACAACATGATGTATGATTCCACTTGCAGGAGATGCCTGTAATAAACAAATTCATAGAGACAGAGAACAGAATGGAGGTTACATGAGGCTATGGGGAACGGAGGAGTGGGAATTATTGTTTATTGGGTATAGATTTTATGTTGGGAACAATGAAAAAGTTTTGAGTATAGATACATGGCATTATGAATATGATTAATGCCATTGAATTGTACACTTCCAAATAGGTAAAAGGATAAATAATATATTACATATATTTTACCTCAATAAAAATAAAAGGAAACAACACATCCCATTCCATTTATGTTAACAAATATTTGCTAATGAGGACTATGCATGACACTTAACAAAATATGCTTCCATTCTGTTTTCCCACTAGACAGTTATATTCTAATATGATGGACGACAACAAGCGCTATGAGGAAGTTAAAGAAGAACAATTGTGTTGATATGGAGGGGGGATTTGCATAAATGAGAAAGAGGTTGGTGCAAAATTTCCAGCGATGGATATCGAAAATACCAATGACAGAATAGACATGTAAGGGGAAGGAAGGGCACAAGGAGAAATACTGATGCAGGAGACAGCACAATTGTACAGAAGCACAGGGTTGCTTAGCAGAAGTGGAGTAAGAGATGAGGCTACAGGCAGAGAAGCGTTTTGAGAAACTGAGATTATGGGGTTCCACTGTTGACAGTCTAGTGTCTTTTTGACCTTGAGCCATTTTTACTTGTTACCTTTCACTCAGGTCTTTGGGTGGTCAGGCACTCTATTCTCAGCATTAAGAGAAAAAATGAAATATAAATTTCCTAGTTCAGTGTCATGAATGTTCAGGTGCTTTTATGATATTGTGTAATTTGCTTCTTCTGAGCCAGCATAGAAGTCGCCTAGGTTCCTTAAAAATCAGTGACTGTGGCGGGCAGAAAAACAGCCCCTCACCCCAAAGATGTTCATGCTCTAATCCCCAGAAAATGAATACGGATATAGGTATAAGGGTGAATTCAGTTTGCAGATAGAGTTGGGGTTTCTAATCAGCTGACCTTAAAATAAGATTATACCGGATTTTCTGGATGGCTTAGTGTGATCACAAAGGTGCTTTCAAATGCCAGAGAGATGGCACCATAGGACTTCACTGGCCATTGCCGCCTTTGAAGATGAAAGCAGGTCCTCACCTAAGGTTTACAGGCAGCTTCCAGAAGCAAGGAAGTGAATTTTCTGCCAGGGCCTCTAGAAGGAATAAAGCCCTCCAATAGCCTTGAGTTCAGCCCAGTGAGGCTTGTTTTAACTTACCTCTAGAACTGTAAGATAATACATTTGTGTTGTTTTAAGCCACCAAGTTTGTGGTAGCTTATTAACAGCAGCAATAGTAAAGGAATCCAGTAACACATCAAATACAGGAACAGAGACCTTGATGATCTTTCTCTTCTTTACTCTTCAGGGTTTTTCTCTCTGTGGTGACATACGACTGCACTAAGGGTTTTTCAGCATTGGCACGGTTCACGTTTTTGGCTGGGTAATTCCTTGTTGTGGGGGCCATCCTGTGCATTGTGGCATGAATAGCGGCACCCCTGGCCACAACCCGTTAGATGCCAGGAGCTTTCTTCCTCTAGTGTGACATTAAACATATCCTCAGATACTGCCAAGTGTTCCCTGATGAGCAAACTACCCCTAGTTGAGAACTGTTTACCTAGACTTATCCTTAGGGATACGAGTTTATCACCAGCATCTTTGAGTTTTTGACTTTCAATTCAAAAATGCTGCCTGAACTTTTAGACTATGGAGAGATTAAGACTGCAGATGGTTCTCTAAAAGTAAATATCCTCAAAACAATCCTAAAACAAATTAGGCAGGTCTTGCAAGGAAAACAGGAGGGGTGGGGAATATTGAGCTCTGTGTGTATGTAGACCACACATCATCTTCATGTTCTACAGAAGTCCATAAAAGAAAGAGAAGTGATGAGTTTCCGTGCGGAGAGAAGGGTTTCTCTTCACTCTGGGAATAATTAGAAGTTTAAGAACTGTGAATTTAAAGGGTCTGTGCTCAATGATTTGTTATGAAATATACCAGTTGAGACTGCTTAAAACTTTTTTTTTTTTTTTTTTTTTTTGAGATGGAGTCTCATTCTGTCACCCAGGCTAGAGTGCAGTGGTGCGCTCTTAGCCCATTGCAACCTCTGCCTCCTAGGTTCAAATGATTCTCCTACCTCAGCCTCCCGACTATCTGGCATTACAGGTACCTGCCACCACACCTGGCTAATTTTTGTGTTTTTAGTAGAGATGGGGTTTCACCTTGTTGGCCAGGCTTGTCTGGAACTGATGTGAGGTGATCCACCCGCCTTGGCCTCCCAAAGTGCTGGGATTATAGGCATGAGCCACCACACCTGGCCAAGACTGCACAGAACATTGACTTTCCTTTGGTTACTTGAACCAAATCTGTACTGCTTTGGTTTTTTGACTGTGGTTAGGTTGTGTAAGCCAGAACATTCTTAAACTGTATAAACATATATTATTATGGTAACTGTATTCTCAGAATAAAGAATCAGTCCATTTACAGTGCTTTGAGGCCAGATTCTCTACTTTGGGAATTGTCCATGGCTTCCACTGTACTATGTATTTGGATTCTGACTGCTGGCAGGAGGGGAACAAAGCCAGTGCCAGTCTTGCCAGAGTGGCAGAGTGTGTGGGAGTGTGTGCGTGTTTGTGAGTGTTCAGGTGACAGTGTGCTCAGCTGAGGGCAGCCTTCTCATTGCAATTGAATGCCAACTAGAAAAGATTTAGAATATTCTACTGCTTATTTTGTCACCTCCACAATTGAAGAAGATGGAGGATGCATTGCTAAAGACCAATAAAATTGCGTAGGGGCGTGTGCATGTGTGTATGTTAGTTGTAGTAAAGGAGAAGTAAAGCACATTTTACCAATTGACTAGTGGCATTATTGAACCCATTCATTCTTCCCACACATAGCAAGCCAATCCCTGAGATGTCGGAGTTTGCAAAAGAGATAGGGAGTATTCATGAGACAGCCAAGCAAGGAGGCAGGAGAACAGGTTTCAAATCCACCTTCCTAAAGATAGGGCTTAGGGATTTTATGGGTTACAGAAATGGGGTGGTCTAAGACAGAGAAAGGTGACTGGCAGTGGGAAAAATGAAGCAATCAGTGATCTATACAAACACAGTGTTCATGGCATTTCATGGGATATGTGTTTCAGAAAATGGCAGCATTAACATGATGACAGGCTGAAGTTTTTGTGTCTGTGAGGTCAAAAGGACACCACTCAGGCATTTCCACAGCCCCAGTTGAAGGGCCAGTAGTCTCAACCAGTTTGACCTGGACGGGAGTTACCCCAAGCTCCTGAAGAACAACTTAAGTGACCGTTACCATGGTACCATGGTATATAAAGTACTCAATGAAGGTTAAGTTACAGTGTTCAGCAGCATAGCCTTCAGCTACTGCAGCCTTCAGTTTCATGGGAACAACAACAGCAAAAAAATAGTAAGACACCAAAATCAAGCAAAGCAGGCTGTTTGACAGACTTCATCAGATTAACTCCTGAGTTTCAGTTGTACCATTGCATAGTAGGGAAATCTCCAGCTGATCCAGGCTTGCATTCACAGGGTGTGATTATTAGGATGCTGAGATTCTGATAGACACAGACTTGTAGAGAGGGCTTATTGCCATACAGAAGTTGCCGGCCAGGCATGGTGGCTCAAGCCTGTAATCCCAGCACTTTGGGAGGCCAAGGAAGGAGGATCAAGGGGTCAGGAGATCGAGACTATCCTGGCTAACACAGTGAAACCCTGTCTCTGCTAAAAATACAAACAATTAGCCAGGCATGGTGGCGGGCACCTGTAGTCCCAGCTACTCGGGAGCTGAGGCAGGAGGATTGCTTGAACTCGGGAAGTAGAGGTTGTAGTGAGCTGAGGTTGTACCACTGCACTCCAGCCTGGGCAACAGAGCGAGACTGTCTCAAAAAAAAAAAAAGTTACCTCCACTTCTCTTCCTAGTCTCCTGGTGTCTTAGTCCATTTGGGCTGCTGTATAAAAATACTATAGACTGAGTGGCTTATGAATAATATAAAGTAATTTCTCACCTTTCAAAAGACTTGGAAGTTCGAGATTAAGACAGTAGCAGATTCACAGATGGCCACCTTCTCTCTATGTCCTCACATGGTGAAAGGGGCAAGGGAGACTACTGGAATTCTTTTTGTAAGAGCACTTTCTTCATTTGTGATGCCTTCAACCTCATGATCTAATAGCCTCCTAAAGGCTTTATCTCCTAATACCACATCCTTAGGGGAGATTAATGGGGTACATTTGAATTTTGAGGAGACACAGACATTCATTCTGTAGCACTTGGTGATGTTTAGGTAACATTCTGAAGCTAATTCAGTTTGCTTTTGCAAACTGGGGCTTATGCATTTTGGTATCTGTCCATAAGAAGACGGAGACACAGGCATGTCCTACTTTCTAACATGAGGCCACGATGGCTTCAGAACCTCCAAACTTGAAAAATAGAGTCCACACCATTCTCTGAAACTAATTCATGCTTTTTTGTCATTAAAATGATTTGCCAACGCTCCTTAATTAGTTCCCAACATCAAACTTTTAGTAAGGCCTACAGGAAAGACTTCCTCTTCTTAACAAATGACTCATAGGACCTATGGGATTTCTGTTTTAACCAAACTCCAACTATAAGAGAACTGGTGGACCTCCCTCATACCCAGCCACCAAACTTTGAGAATTTACTTTCCCTTATGTAATTAGTCATTTCAGAGATGAAGCTCTGCGTGAACCCCATTTGCCTTTCCCTCAGTTCAGCACAGTAACTTTCTCCTAAAGGCCTTTCTGTTCAAAAGCTGTTTCAGGATTTGAAGGCCATGTTTACCAGCTGCAGTGGAGCTAATAGGTAGGTCTTCGATCCTCACTGGGTTGTTGAGTTTATTCCATTAAATGTAAGCATTCATCACTTTATTTCATCAGCTGTGCTCGCATCTGCTAATAGGTCAAGCTTGCCCTTGAAACAATCCTATGTTAGATATAATTCCATGAGTTGTAGGAGCCATTTAATTTTTGCAAGAAATCCTAACCATGTTTGAAGCTCAGCTGAGAATTTTCATCTCTGCAAATGGACATGTGAGTCAGCAGAGCAGACACTGAGTAGCAAGCTGATGTTTCCTCTCCTGTCATCCTTTTGCTCTCTAAATATCTAAGCATTTTGCAAGTCATCAGTTTGATGCTGAGTTGAACATTTCGTTTTGAGAGTGAAGGGGAATTTCGACTGGCCCTCAGTAATAAAACTCCTGGGCCTAACTTTATTTTCCCTTACTTCAAGCACCCATTTTTTACTTTCTATATTTTCTCCTGTCAAGCCTTTGCTCTTTACTGATTGGGAGAAAAGAGACCTAATGTTTGATAGTGCTGTGTTTATACTGTGGAAGTAATGAAAACATCTCCTATAGTAGAGCATTTCATAAAGGCAAAAGACGTTCACTCGTGCGGCCTCATTTGCTTCTCTCAACCATCCTGTGGGTATGTGTTAGGTGCAAAAAGTCACGTGTCAGTGTGATACAGCAGGAGGTACATCGGCAAGGAGCTCAGAACCTGTGTTTTATTTCACTTCTGCTACTTTTAGGTTTTGGCTTCGAGCAAGTCAGGGACCCTCTTTGAGTCTTGATTTGTCTGATGTAAAATGGAATGTCTGGGCAGCAGGGTGAGTGTGATGGTGTACCAGTCCTGTCGAGTTCTATGCCCCTAGAATATCTAGTTACTTAAATGTCAGAACAGGAACCAGAACCCAGCTCTTCTGATTCCTAGCTGATTTTCCATTCCACTACCTGTGGGAGGCAGAATAATGGCCCCACAAAGATGTGCATATTCTAATCTCTGGAACCTGGGAATGTGTTACCTTACATGATGTATTGAGCAGGGTTCTCCAGAGAATCGGAACCAGCAAGTTCTCTCTCTCTTTCTCCTCCCTCTCTCTCCTCCCTCTCTCTCAATACGTCTATATATAAACACACACAGATATGTATATGTAATGTATGTATGTGTGTATGTTTGTGTTGTGTGTATTTGTGTATACATCTAAAGATTTATTATAAGAATCGGCTCATACAATTATGGAGGCTGAGAAATTTCACAATCTATCATCTGCAAGCTGGAAAATCAGGAAAGCCAGTGGTATAATTCCATGTGAGTCTGTGGGCCTGAGAATCAGGTAAGGGTTTGCTAGTGTAACTCCCAGAGTCTGAAGGTCTGAGAACCAGGAGCTCCAATGTCTGAGGGTAGGAATAGATGGATTCCACCTCATGAAGAAAAAGAGTAAACTCACCCTTCCTGTGTGTGTCTGTGTGTGTGTGTGTGTGTGTGTGTGGTGGTTTTGTTTTGTTTTTGTATTCAGGCTCTCAGAGGATTGGATGATGTCCGCCTACAGTGGTGAGGGTGGATCTTCTTTACTGGGTCTTCAGATTGAAACACAAATCTCTTTCAGAAACGCCTTTACAGGCACACCCAGAAATAATATTTTACCAGCTATCTGGGCATCCCTTAGCCCAGTCTGGTTGACACATAAGTTTAACCATCTCACAGGACAAAGGAATTTTGCAGATGTGATTAAGTGAAGAATTTTGACACAGGCTGATTATCCTGGATTATTCAAATGTCCCTAATGTCATCACAATGGTCTTTGTAAGAGGGAGGCAGGAGAATCAGTCAGAGGGAGAAAATGTAAGGATGGAAGCAGAGGTCAGGAAGGAGAAATGATGATACACTACCGGCTTTAAATGTGGAGAGTGAGGCATTGAGGCTAGGAATGTAGGTGTCCTCTAGAAGCTGGAAAAAGCAAGAAAAATGATCCTCTCCCAGAGGCTCCAGAAGGAATGTAGTACTATAGACATCTCAATTTTAGCCCACTGAAATGGATTTTGGACTTCTGACCTTCAGAAATGCAAGATAAATTCCTGTTGTTTCAAACCACTAAATTTGTGATAATTTGTTATAGGAGCAATAGGAAACAAATACACTACCCCATTCTTCAAGCAACTGAAATATTTCAAGATACTGCTATAACTTACATTGAATATATATATATATATATATATATATATATATATCTTCTGTATGTTAGAGGCTAGAGGAAATGCCACTTTTAAAAAGCTTTATTTTCTACTCTCCCTATAGTCATTAAATTGAGGAGTTTGAGGAGGACCCTAGCAGTCTCAGTTAATGAAATTTACTTGATTAATTCAACTGGGAAACAATAGAGGATATAGATGATAAAAATAATTATAGCTATGGAAGACAGAATGGGAAGGCTGATATGGAAATCTTAACTCTTTCAAGAAAAAAAATCTGGTAGAAGATGGTACCAAAACTAGAGGAAACTAATTTGATAGTGCAATTATTTTTGTATGTGTGAACTGTTCCCATGGATGGTGATTAAGGCCATAATGTCCATTTTAACTTTTGATACTACAAACTTTTTTTACCAAAATTCCTTGAAATTTTCACATGATTGAAATTTATTTAATGGAAGACATGCAGCCAATCATAGAGAACCTTTCTTGTGTAGTTAATTCCCAAGAAATAAAATTAATCTAAAGCAAATCACTTTACATTAAAATTGACGTAACAAAGTAAATTGCTTTAGAGCAGTGGAAGGATGACTGAGTAGGAGACAGAAGTGTATTTTGACTAAAGAGCAAGCCCAGATAGATTAAATATAATTTCTTTATTAGGAAAAAGGAACTTCATAAGCAGTTTTTCTTCTCAAAATTCTTTATACCAAGAATTTTGAATGGTATCAGCGTCTTTTGTGCTTTTTAATAATTTTTTAAGGTTAAATTTTAATGTATTTGGTGAAAACACCAGTGGAAGCACCATTTTTCTTGCATGCTCTCAATTTCCTTAGCTCCCTTGGGCCTCAGCATAGTGACATAATAAAAATGTAAGCACCTGGTGTCTTAGCGAAAGGCCCTCTGTAGGGAGGGAACTAGAGCTTTGGGGGAACCAGAGCTTTGGGGAAGCAGTTGGTTCTGGAATCTGATTGTGTGGAGTTGAATCTCCCTCTGCCACTTTCTAATTGTACACCATTGGGCAAATCTCTTCACTGTAGTGGGTCCTTTTTTCTTCACATTGAAAATAAGGACATAAAATCAATATTTCCCTCACAGATTTATAGTGAAGATTACATGTCTTGGTATGTAACGACTTAATGTACTGTTGGGCACATGATCAACACTCAAAAAACCAGAGATACTGTCCTCATTCAGGTATTGTTGTCAAGTCTTCCGTAGATATTTCAAAACTGCTGCACCAGTTCCTCCCCTCATTGATTCTCTTGTTGTGCCATAAGGCTGTTTACAGCAGTGAAAGCCATTGTCCCTTGCTCGGCCTTGCTTGATCCATCTGAAATTGTCCTGTTCTTCCCTCTTTAATTATCATTATAATCACCTTTTATTCATCAGAGTGTAATTAGATGAAGTCTGAATTCTTTACCTTTGTTCTAAAACAAGCTTGTGTTTGTTTGTATGATTAACTAGAATGTCTTTCAATCAATGTTAGACATATTAAATTTGTGATCTCAAATCTCAGATTGGATGTTGCCGCTATCCAGCATGTCTACTAAACTCCTCAGTATGTTCACTTTCTCATTCACCAAAATGACAAATACATGCCTGCTTTCCTTCTCAAACATCCTATACCAAACACTCCTTTCCCTCCTTCTCAGCTTATAAACTTGGGTCATTTTAAAAAACGCACATTTAGAAGCTACCCCAGTCTTCCTTCTATGAAATCTAGCAATCCATTTGTGTCCCTTGCACACTTTCAGCTTTTCATCTTGTGAATATGTACTAAGGTAGGTTGACTGCTGAGAGAAAATGCTCAGCATCTCAGTGGCTTCTCCCATGATAGTTTGCTTATCACTCACACGAAGTTCATGCATCTGTTCCTGTGTGGCTTTCCTGGACAGCTTCTCTTCAAGCAATGCTTTAGAGATTCAGATTACTTTCTTGATGTGAGGTCATCTGCAACACATGGCTTCTGTGGTCACCATAGAGGCGAAAGAAGATGGAGAGGGCATATCTGCTTCTGCTCAGAAGTGACACTTTATTTCTTTATTCCTTTCGTGAGAATCAATCTCATGGCCCTACCTGGAAGAAAGACAGCTGTAAGCAATAGTTGTCTGATGGGGAGGAGGAGCTGCCTTGATTGCATGGTCAGTCACATTGTGAATGAATTCTTGTTCATTTAAAATGCAACTCCTTCTTCACTTGTGTTCTGTGCTCTATTCTCACTCAACTTCCTGGACCTTCGTTCTGGAAATTATTACTTCTCCCTGTTGAGCAATTTCTCTTCTATTAGTTCATTACTATTAGTATATAAACATGCTCTAATATCATCTATCATAAAAGACAAAAACATTTTAAAAGAATGCTTATTTAGTCCCTTTTTCCTTTCCAACTACCACTTAATTTTTTAATAGCACTCAAACTTCTTCAAACATAATCCCATTTCAATGTGTTTTTTGTTTCTTGGTAATATGCTAACTTACAGAAAAATTTGGTCTGGTAGAAACCAGCTTTTAATTTTTCCCCTCGTTCTCACTTGGCTACGTTTTAGAACTTACGGGTTTTCCCCACTTTGTCTCTGATTTCCATTGTAATTTCCTCACCTGTAAGAATAAATCAATGTCTATTTTTATCTTCATAATACATTGTAGCTTTTAATAGTTAAGAAATAAGAATTGCATAGGAATCCTTCAATATTTCTGCTAAAATAAATGTTATATTTACTTGTTTTCATTTAAACAAATCAAAGTAAAACAAATAAATGACTAATTTTTCTCTTCTTAAGCTGACTTGTGTGTGTACATGTGATATGATTTGGCTGTGTCCCCACGCAAATCTCATCTTGAATTGTAGTTCCCATAGTCCCCACATGTTCTGGGAAGGACCTGGTGGGAGGTAATTGAATCATGGGAGCGATTACCCTCATGCCGTTCTTGTAATAGTGAGTGAGTTCTCATGAGTTCTTATGGTTTTATAAGGGGTTTTCCCCCTTTTGCTCGGCACTTTTCCATGTTGTTGGCATGTGAAGAAGGACGTGTTTGCTTCCCCTTCCACCATGTAAGTTTCCTGAGGCTTCCCCAGCCATGATGAACTGTGAGTCAATTAAACCTCTTTCCTTTATAAATTACCCAGTCTCGGGTATGTCTTTATTAGCAATGTGAGAACAGACTAATTACAACATGGTATGCTGGACCTTTGGCCTCTCCATTTCTTCCTGCTCCTCCCACGCTGGCCAGCATGCTACCCTTTTGCATGTTTAATAAGTGACATATTGAAGAAGGAAAGGTACTGACTATTTACTTCTTGTTGGCAAGACTAATAAAAGTCACTGTAGTAAGATTGTGATGCATTTGTCTAAAATGAGGCTTTCTGGATTACTAGCAGATTTCACTTATCATAATATCCCTGTCCTCCATAACCATGAGTAACATAATTGACTCTGATGTAATCCTCTACTTCAAATATGCAGGTCATTCCAGAGTTAAACTCCTGTAAGTAAGAAAAATGAATATTGCTGTAATTGAATAGCTAAATTGGCAGAGCATTCAACATGAGATAAATTAGGAAGAAATTGACAGTAAGAACTATCTTTTCCCTGACACCAGAAGCACAACATGAAGAAAGCCAATTAAATCGAACATCTCATCAACCCATTAACAAGTGTAGAATTACACTTTAGGGTTTATTTTTCTAACGCAACACTTCATTTAAAGCACAGTGTTAGGGAACTGGAGATGTATTTTTAAATACACATACACATACGTGTGTGTGCATATATATCTGTATTTTAACTTATAATAAACATACATGTATCTGTATTTTAAGTTGACAGTCTAAATAATTTGTTACTATGCAGCTTGTAGATATAAAACAAATTAAGTCAAACTATAAAAATATTATCCGTGATATACCGGATAAGGGTAGCATGCTACAACCTTCCATTATACATTAATAACATATTGTTCTCTGACCATACCAGAGTTAAAACCAATTGGGAATCTGAGTGACTTTAAATAGGACATGCACTCTTTTACACCCTCAAATTTCATTCATTTATATTCTGACCCCTGAAGTTGTTTGAGTTTATACTGTTTCAGATAATTCAAATTTTCATGAAATAATTCAAGGCCCCATCTGCTATTTCTTTGGCCAAGGGGTGTGTGTGTGTGGTGGGGGGGCATCAGTTGAAACTATCACAGTTCCTCACCTAACCCGCCTGAGGTGTAATTTTAATAGTCAAAAGATGAGAGTAAAGTATTATGTACTAGAGCATGGCTTAGAAATAAAAGGACCTGAGGGAAGGGAAAAGAAGACATAGCGAAAGTTTAATTTCTTTCTTTGAACTCTTCCAAACTAAACAAGACAGAACAAACTCACTTTTCCCTTGATAAAAAAGTAAATAGCATCATTAAACACTTACCCAAAGAAAATATAAAATACAGGAAAGATGCTTCCTATTAACTTCTCTGTTTCTAAGTTCTAGGTATCATCCTTACAGCTGAGACTATAAAGACAAGCAAGATGCTCATTCATTCAGTCATCATTCAATCATTTACACATATGTATTTACTATGACTAGGGTTTTGGAGAACACAGTGATGAAAACTAAAAATGGATCCTGCCTTTGTGAAGTATACAGTCCTTAGGGACTCGGGAGGCTGGGATGAGGGAATGACTTGAGGTCAGGAGTTTGAGACCAGCCTGGGCAACATAGTGAGACCCATGCCTCTAAAAAATATTTTTAAAACTTATCTTGGCATGGTGGTGCATGCCTGCAGTCCTAACTGAAAGGAGTTAATCAGCTTGCTTCAGGCAAATAGTAAGGAAAGGGTTCCCGGAGAATCTCCAATCTGTGTTTTGTGCAAATAAGGCAACTCGCACAGGGGCTTGCCTAAACGTGCCCACAGCCAACTAGGTCCCTTATGTGCACTGAGGGGATGGGGTGGTGCCACCAGGAATTCACGCCTTATACAAATAGGGAACCCAGCCCCATCAGCTTATATGTAAAAGCTCTTGTATTCAACTGTGAAGGAGGCAACAAGGACCCTGCTTTCAGGTCTCCACTCTTTGCTGACAGCTTTACTTTCACTTAATAAACTCTACTCCAGGACCAGGTGCAGTGGCTCATGCCTGTAATCCTAGCACTTTGGGAGGCCAAGGCCGGCAGATCATGAGGTCAGGAGATTGAGACTATCCTGGCTAATATGGTGAAACCCCATCTCTACTAAAAATACAAAAAATTAGCTGGGTGTGGTGGTGGGCACCTGTAGTCCCAGCTACTCGGGAGGCTGAGGCAGGAGAATCACTCGAACCCTCAAGGCGGTGGTTGCCATGAGCCAAGATCGCGCTACCGCACTCCAGCCTGAGCGACAGAGCGAGACGCTGTCTCAAAATAAATAAATAAATAAAATAAAATAAATAAGCTCTATTCCACTCACTCTCCAGTGTCCGTGTGCCTAATTTTTCCTGGTTGTAAGACAAGAACCTGCACCTATCTAAGGAGTAAAAAATTCTGCATAATTTGTACTTGAGAGGCTAAGGCAGGAGGATTGCTTGAACCCAAGTGTTCAAGGCTGCTGTGAACTATGGTTATGGCACTGTACTCCAGCCTGACTGAGCAAGCAAGACCCCTAGTGAAAATAATACTAATACTACTACTACTACTCCTAATAAGTCTAGATTATGAACTCTATCTAGGGGGATACAAGTGAAATTACCATAGGCAATAAAATAAATGCTCAAATGGTGGTCAAATGAAAGTCTCTAATAGGGAGATTTGACTTATGGAAGTCAGAAAATGTATTCCTTGAGAAGGTGGTGCTTGAGCTGAGAGTTCAAGGATAAAGAGGCATTGAGGAGATAAAGCCAGGGTTTTGTGTTTTGTTTTTTTTTTTTTTTTTTTGAGACGGAGTCTTCTCCGTCACCCAGGCTAGAGTGCAGTGGCGCGATCTTGGCTCACTGCAACCTCCACCTCCCGGGTTCACGCCATTCTCCTGCCTCAGCCTCCTGAGTAGCTGGGACTACAGATGCCCGCCACCACACCCGAAAACCAAGTATTTTTGATGAATAGACATTGCCAGACTGAGGTCAGAATTTGGATCTCCATCATTAGATTAACGGGAAATAATTGCTAGAATTTAAACAGAAGTAATAGTAAAGTTTTTTATTTTCAAAAGAACACTCTGAAATGTTGAGAATGGTCAGAGTATCTGCAGCCAGCCTGGTTAGAATGCTGTAGATTCAGTCCATATAAGAGATGGCTATTGCTTGGACTTTGGTGGAGATAACAGAAGTGAGGATTCAGAAGGTAAAATCTAAAATTTTGTGATAGGGAGAAGTGGGAAAAGGTGAGTGAGAGGGAAGAGTCGAGAATGATAGCTGGTTTCCGACTTTTTCAGCAGAAGCTCTTGCTTCTATTCTTTGAGATGGGCACTGCTGGAATAGGACTAGGATTTTTCTTGGAGGAGGCTGAGCTCATAAATATGTCCTTTTGGATATATTTAAACATATTCTCAAAGATCTGAGTCTGATGAGGGACATAGATAAACCTACATATACAGTAAAATGCCACAGACGCTACAATGGAGGTGTGTGTGAGGTGGGTGCTCACAGAATAGGAATGAAAAGCTTATTCTGCAGGCGTGGAGAAGGCCTTTAGTGAGGGTAGCACCTGATCTAGGATTTCAAGGGTAAGCTGGAGCTTTCCAGGTAGATAAATGGGTATAGGGTTAAGGATGAGAAAGAAGACTTAAAGGCTGTCAAAATAGTGCACGTTGTGCAAAATAAAGAATGCAGAAATGGAACTACTTGGTGTGTTCCAAAATTATGACACATTCCACATGTTTGAAGGAGTTTCGAAGGAATAGCAGGATATGAGGCTGAACATGTTTGAGATATTAAAGTCTTTACATTTGTGATGACTATATGATTTGTATCCAAACTGCTCTGCTTTTTAGGGTGAAAGTGAAAGCTATAAGTAATTTTGACAAGATAGTCAGTGTGAACGGAGACTGTCTGGGGAAAACTGGGATGTGAAGCTACTCTACACTCTGAAAGTGACTGATTCCCAGAAGCCATGGGGAGCTGTCGGAGATCTTTTAAGCAGGGCAGGGAAACAACTTGATGAAAATTTTAGGAAGGTCATGTCACTGAGATGCCTCTGTGCAGGTGGATACAGAATTGGCTTGGTCCTTTTGATATCTAAATTATTATTATATAAATAAACCTTATTTACCATGTGGCTATCACATACTTTCTCAGGTTCTATTTATTGTGATGAAACCAAAATTAACACTTTGTTTAGGCCAGGTGTGGTGGCTCATGCCTGTAATCCTAGCACTTAGGGAGGCTGAGGCAGGTGGATCATGTGAAGTCAGGAGTTCGAGACCAGCCCAGCCAACATGGTGAAACCCCATCTCTACTAAAAATACAAAAATTAGCCAGGTGTGGTGGTGGGTGCCTTTGGTCCCAGCTACTCTGGAGGCTGAGGCAGAAGAATCGCTTGAACCCAGGAGGCAGACACTGCAGTGAGCCAAGATTGCACCACTGTACTCCAGCCTGGGCAACAGAGTGACACTTTCTGTCCAAAAACAAAACAAACAAAAAAACTTGTTTATTGTTTAAAGTGGCAGGATTATTTATTAAGGCATTTGAACATTCAGAAAAAATGTGTATGTAAACTTGCATAAATCTTAGGTATCTGCAGAGGACAACACAGTTTTAACTTACTTTGGGGTTCTATAGCCATCTGCCACTCTCCATTGTGGTCCAGGCTAATCTATGTTTTCTAGTCCTTCTACATAAGCACCCTTTGCCCAGCTGTAGAGCAAGCTTTCATATGTCTTGAATACCTGTGATTCTTGCCCATTGTTCTCTCCATATTCTGCCTTCTGCCACTATTCTGGTATATTGTAGCATCACACTAATGCTATTTTGCTCTGTGTGTTAGCCAGAAGCTGGGGAGGGTAGAGAGGACACCCAAGCAGAAAAAGAAACATGAATCAGAACCAGCTAATACAGGATGGGAGAGCACATGTGCCATTATCAAGCACACAGAAGTGTGAATAAGAAGCAAAGGTAACAGATATTAAGAACTAAGCTTTGAAGATACTGATATACCTTGAGTCCAGAGAAGGAGCTAAGATTAGAAGCTGGGAGGGCATAGTTGGGTTGGCGTGTGCATTCACTCTCAGTTTCTGCCCTGGCAGAGTGTTTGCACACTTTCACAATTCCTCAAATTCTTCAGTTTCATTCAAACTGTGTCCCTCAGTCAAGGTGCCTCCAGGGACCTTGGCCACCCCCTTGATTGTGCCATAAACGCATCCCTCCTTTTACCTTTCTCAACTGTTTTCTTCCACGAACTCTACTCTTTATTGCCTCTCTCACCCCTGATCTATCAACTCTATTGCTCTAGTCTATCAATTACCATGTTTATATTTTACCACAGGTAAGCACCTCTTCTAATTGATAGTCATTTAAAAAAGCATTTTGCAGCATTTCTACACCATGCCTTGTAATTGTTACTCGATTTGCTTTTCACGGCTCTCAAAGGACGAATCCCATTTTCCATGATAGCATATTTTACTATCCCCACAAAAAGAGAATGAAGCAATTTGATTTGAACATTTAAAACTTTTTCCTTCTTCTTAAAATTCCCCAGTATCATTACCATTCATTACTCTACGTTTCTTGTTTCAAAAAAAAGAAGGAAAAAAGAGAGAGAAAGAGGTATTTTCCATTCTAAAGTTTAGTCACTTGCTTGTGCTTTAGCTACTCTGGACCTACATCCACCAAACATTCTCCTTTTTTCCTATTAAATCTTAAACTTTGCCTTGCCCATGGCTCTCTACCAAGTTGTTCGAGTTTTCTCCCTCCTTTCCTCTGTACACAGGCACAAAAACTTCCCTTGATTTTAGCCAGCTTCCCTTTGAGGCCATCACTTTTTCTTTCCTTTAACCACCTGCTTTCTTACAACAGTTTTCCATAATGTCTTCTCTTTTCTCTCCTTAGAAAATCAACATAACAGAAATATTTTCCCTTCTAACATTCTCCTCATTTTAACTGCACGTTCTCATTATATCAGCAAGTAAGATTGTTCCTATCTTTTCCATTTGTTCTTTCCATGTTTTCAGGGCTTTGGCGTCTCTCCTGACTGAAGTGGGAATTGTCATGATGAAATATGACAACATAGATAGCATTTGAGTTAAAGAGAAACATATGGTTAGTTGACAAGACACATGTTTCACTTACACCAGGACCACACTGGAGAAGCCAGTTCTCTCAACTACGGTCACTGGTTTTATACAAGAGCAAGCTAATTCTTTTTTAAGTCAGTTTGGGAAATGACTTTGAGCACATGTATTTATTCTCAGTATATTTTCAACAGACAGTTTTGTTTCAAAAAATAATCTTTTGGCTGTTCTTCTAGACAAAGCAGATTCACTAATAGGTATTTTAAGATCTGATCTGCCCATGGCATAAGCATACAGCTGTTGGGCCAACAGGTCTGTAGTTAGTAAATGAGGCAAAGGTCAATTTAAATGTCTTTTATGTAGTATTTAAGCCTGGAAAGAACCTGGACAGAAAAAAGAAGACCCGTTAGCGCAGCAGCAATCCCAAGTGGGGATGAGTCCAAGGGCTCCTGACTTACTCCCTGAGACTCTAAGGCTCAACTTCTCTACTTATTTTTATTCTTATTTGAAAAGCCTCAGTGACTTTTCATTTTCTTTTTTTAATCTTTTGCCACAGGGGAGAAGCTCCTTTAAAATATATACATAAGCACCCTTCGCTCAGCTGTAGAGCAAGCTTTCATATGTCTTGAATACCTGTGATTCTTACCCATTGTTCTCTCCATAATCTGCCTTCTGCCACTATTCTGGTATATTGTAGCATCACACTGATGCTATTTTGAGGAAAAACATATGTACACATATATTTTTTTGAGGAAAAATTATATACATAGAGTTATAATTGTTACTCAATTTGTTTTTCATGCCTCTCAAAGGATGAATCTCACCTAATCTGCCTGAAGTGTAATTTTAATAACTTTAATGCTCTTTAAGCAATGCTTTAGAGATTCAGATCACTTTCTTGATGTGAGGTCGTCTGCAGCGTGTGGCTTCTGTGGTCACCACAGAGTCAAAAGATGGTGAAGAAGGCATAACCGCTTCAGCTCAGAAGTGACACTTTATTTCTTTGTTCCTTTTGTGAGAATTAATCTCACGGCCCTACCTGGAAGAAAGACAGCTGTAAACAGTTGTTCTGTTTTTCTTTCTTTTTTTGAGACAGAGTGTCACTCTGTTACCCAGGCTGGAATGTAGTGGCGTGATCTCTGTCACTACAACTTCCGCCTCCCAGATTCAAACAATTCTCCTGCCTCAGCCTCACAAGTAGCTGGGGTTACAGGTGCTGGCCACCACAACCAGGTAATTTTTGTATTTTTAGTAGAGACGTGGTTTCACTATGTTGGTCAGGCTCGTCTTGAACTCCTGACCTCAGGTGATCCACCTGCCTCAGCCTCCTGAGGTGCTGGGATTACAGGCGTGAGCCACCGCACCCAGCCTAAAGATTATATTTTAATGTGTATATTTAAAGTGTGCAGCATGACGTTGTAGGATACATATAGACAGTAAAATGGTTGCCATCGTGAGGCAAATTCACACATCTACCATCTCAGAGAGTTACACCTATTTTCTTTGTGTGTGTGGCAAGAGCAGGTAAAATCTACTCATCTAGCAGGAATCCCACATACTGTACAATTTTATTAACTCCAGCCCTCATCTTGTGCCATACATCTCTAGACTCTCATCCTGATACTGCTACTTTGTATTCTCTGATCTACATGTCCCTATTTTCTCCTCACTATCCTGTCCACTGTTTTATTCTCTATCTCTGTGTATTTGACTTTTTTAAAAAGAAAGATCCCACTTAGAAGTAAAATCGTGCAATATTTTTCTTTCTATGGCTGGCTTATTTTACTTAGCATAATCTTTAGCATATACTTACTCTCTTCTCTTTATTACCTCTCCTGTGAAGAAAGGCCTCCTGTAACTTGCAATAAAAGATTTTAAGAGTACCATTAAGAAAATGTAATATTGCCTCCAAAAAAGTTAGGATATCAGGGTAGTAAGACTCCTAGAACTATAAAAGGTTCATTTCTTAATCTGTGTTACTAAAGGTTATTCAAATAATTAAAGTAGCTGGGAAGAAGTTTTTGGTGGAAAACCTCAATTCACTTATCTCCTGTAGATAATAATTTTGTCATTTCCCTTAAAACTTTATAGAACTCATTCAATACATTCCAATTGCTTTTTCTTCCTAGCAAGATATCATAACATTGGCTCATTGGCTTTTTTGTTGTTATGGAAACCCCTTTGATTATCGCCCTGTGTACACTTTTCATTTAGAAAATTATTCATTGAAAACATTTTCTAGGGTCAGACCCAGTGCTGCTCTTCTTTCTGTGTTCTTATACTAGGAGGATTTGCCCACTCCCTAAATTTCAAATTCCATGGCCAGCTAAGTATGTGACCCTAGCCTTCATATTTTAGATAATTCACGCTTTTATATAATTTTTTTCTCCATAAGATCAATATGTGTAAAATGAG
The DNA here is from genome assembly GCF_000951035.1 of Colobus angolensis palliatus. Classification (NCBI taxonomy): domain Eukaryota; kingdom Metazoa; phylum Chordata; class Mammalia; order Primates; family Cercopithecidae; genus Colobus; species Colobus angolensis. The sequence continues at coordinate 122,136 of NW_012117377.1, forward strand.
ACACCATTCTTCCTTGATTAGTGGGGATTACAAAATTATAAATTGTGATCCTTAATGAGAACATTGATTGAAACCTTTTAATAAAGATATTTATTAAAAATACTTAATCCTGGCTGGGTGTGGTGACTCACACTTGCAATGCCAATACTCTGGGACAACTAGGCGAGAGGATCACTTGAGGTCAGGAGTTCCAGACCAGTGGGGGCAGCATGACGAGACCCTGTCTCTACAAAATAAAGATAAAAATAATTAGCCAGGCATGGTGGAGCGTGCCTGTAGTCCTAACTACGTGGGAGGCTGAGGCAGGAGGAACACTTGAGCCCAGGGATTCTATGATCACACCACTGCACTTCAGTCTGGGCAAGAGAATGAGACCCTATCTCTAAAATAAAGTAAACTAAGATAAAATAAAATAAAACCATTTACTCCTGTAACAAAGGATATTTTTGTTCCATGTGGACGGCGGGAATGTCTGAGATAAGTCAGTGCTGGGGCTGGGCTGTGCAGCCCCCAGTCTCCTGTACCCTGAAGCCGCTTCAGGTCACACCCTGCTGAATGCAGCCCGTGTGAAGTGGGTTTGCCAGGGTGAGAAGTAGCATTGTGTTACCGAACCACCTTTTAGAATAAAATGCTCCTGATGTTAGGTAGAGAGACTACTTAGAAAGTCAGAGCATTTTTCCCAAGGTTACTTCTCTATTATTAGAAAATAAAAAATAAAAAAAAACTCTTGCACATTTGCACCAGATTGAAAGTTAATAGAAAGTTCATCCTCTAGACGTCTCTTTAGGTGAATCTGCCATATATGCTACAAATTAGATTTTCTCTTCAATTTCCTTGTCTCTTCTAAGGATATTACCATTTTTCCAATTACTTTCACTCAAAACCTTGGAGTTTTCTGTGACAGATCTCTCTCCTTTACTCACTATGTCAAAAATTTAAAATGTCTTGCAGTTTCCCCTGACACCTTCCAAATCCCAGCCTCCAATGATTCATTTTCATGCCACTCAGGCAAACCACTTGACTAGATTTCAAGAATGTTGTTCCCACACCGCAACTCTTCTCTAATTATGGCACCAAATAAGAATCTCTCAAGGAACATGTCACTCCTCGGCTGAAAAATCCAAATTGTGTCTCTGTAACATTTTGAAAGCAAAACCTCCCTTCAAAGGTCCACATGCTGTCCATTGGTCCTTACTTTCCATCTTATCTCCCACTGTTTTCCAATGTGAATGTGGGGTTTCTACTCTGATATGACCACTATCTTTATGCTCCTGGAATTCAGCGTTTTCTCTTTTTCATTAAATTCACTTTGGTTTTAGCTCATCTCAAATTTGAAGCTTAGACAACTAGCCTGGTTTTCAACAGTCTCTCGTAGCTTCCAACTGTGGTATTAACCCCAGCCCGGTTCTCGTTAGGCACTAAATTATACCCCTAGGATAGTGCTAGTGTGACCCAGTGAAAAGCTTGCCTGAGCACATGTGCTTTAACCTGGGATCCGCTGGATACTGGAGGTTTCAGCCCCTTCTATCATATTTGCTGGTGACCTTCCTCTTGAGCCCTATCTGTTGTTCTTGAAACCGCAGCCTGTTCCTTCTCTTTACTAAATTTGATCACATCTAAAAATAAAATTCCTTTGAGTTCCTCCTTCTCATCCCAGCTTCTGAGCCTAATCTAGAAACATGATTTTACCCTACAACTGTTTCTGATGTGAACTATTTTGGGCATAATTAGTCAATAGGATGGTATGATTGTTTTCCTGTAACTGACCTAGGCTGAAGTCTTTTGAACAAACTGGATACATTGAAAACAAGACACAACAAAACCCTAATATGTTAGTTAAAGTCTGAAGCAGCACATCAAAATGAGATGAAGTCAGATTAAGAGTGGTTTCCTAATTCAATTTTGATACTAAGTCCAAGGCTAAAATTTGAGACTGAAATCTTGATATAATTCCTTTAACATAAATCTTGTACGCTGGTGAACTCTTTGCTTTTTGTGTTTGTTTTTGAAAGCAAGAAGCATCCGTTTTCCATATATGTGTCTTCATAAGTCCTGGCACAGAGTGTAATACCCCTTCACTATTTTAATTTGTATATTATTTATCTAAGATGGATGTTTTTAGTCTGTAGCCTGCAACAAATTCTGGCTATCTGATTGTTTTTGTAAATAAATGTTATTGGAACACAGCCATACCCATTTAATTACATATTATTATTTACGTATTGTCCGTGGCTGCTTACCCTGGATTGCACAGTTGAGTAGATGTGACAGAGCTGATGTGGTTGCAAAGTCTAAAATTTTTTCCATCTGGTTCTCTAGAGAAAAGTTTGTCTACCCCAGATTTAAGAAGACTCTATGACAAAAAAATCTGTATACCTTTGGCCTTCTGAAATTGAAATGATATGCATCACGAAGCAACAATTTTGAGTTGGCAAGTGTAAAATGAGTAACTGTGCAAATAATCACTTGGGAACCAAATCAAATCTTTCCTCTTCCATCAGGTTTTCCTTCCTATCCCCACAAAGTTAATTGCCCCCCACCTTTGTGCTACAACATGTTGTTGTAACAATGAAAACATTAATGATTGTTTATGTATGTGGCTTCCTAATTAAATTATGATCTTTACAGAGAGAAGGAGCATATTATATTTATCTTGACTCACTCTAATGCCTACAATTGTGGTGTGTAGGTGCTCAATAATTTCTCATTGCAAGAAAAGATGAGTAGATGGTTTTTGTAAGTAAGAAATCGCAGTCCAGTGAGAAACAGCTTTTGGCATTTCTACTTATTTTATTCCCTCAAAATTAATACTTATGTTATTCTCTTGGAACTTTGAGAAATATTCTCAGTAAATGGGCTAACCATGCAGGGTTAGAGATGATGATGCAATCATACTTTTTAAATTTGTTTTAGAGACAAGGTCTTGCTCTGTCACCCAGGCTGAAATGCAGTGACTTAATCCTAACCCACTGCAGTCTCAAACTCCTGATTTCATGTGATCCTTCTGCCTCAGCCTTCCAAGAAGCTAGGATTATAGGCACACACCACCATGCCTCACTAGTTTCTTTTTTTTATTTGTATTTTTTTGTAGAGACAAGGTCTTGCTACATGCCCAGGCTTATCTTGAATTCCTGCCCTAAAGCAATCCTCTTGCTTCAGCCTCTCAAGGTGCTGGGATTATAGGTGTGAGCCACCATGCCTGGCCATACAATCTTATTTATAAACATTACCTGAAGAGAAGACACAGGTTGAAATCACTAATAGTTTCGTGATAAAAGGTTTTAAAAGGTTTGTAGATTACTTCAGTTAATTTAATATAGGATGATGGTAGGATATACCTGTCCTACTTTGAAAATAGCAATTTGTCTTTTTGTCAAGCAGGTTGACTGTAAACATCAAAAGCAAATTACTGATTGGGATTGAATATTGTTCAATCCTAATTGTAAAAACCTAATGTTCCTATAAATTGGGCCATGTGTCCAATCTCAGTAACTTTCCATTTGTTTCCTTGTCTGTTTCTTTATTTATTTAACCATCAAGGATGGATTATGTATCATGTATCAGAGGCTGGATTATGTGCATTTACTTAAAAAATTATCCAAACAGTCTGTGAAGTACACGTTTAGTTTTCGTTTTTAGGTTGGAAACCCTTATAAAATACATAATTTCCTGTAGGTATAGTGGCTAGAGAGAGATCAGCTCTTACTCTCATCACGTGGCTTTTGCTATCATTGTCCATCAAGGTAAATTCAGTTAATTCATTTAATCCCACTGGAAAGGTATATGTCTCCTACTAGCTCATACTCATTACTCCTGAAACTGTAAAACTGGTACATTGTTTTTACTGTCCCTGTTATAACAAATGAACACAAATTTAGTTGGTAGAAAAGACACAAATGTATTATCTCACAGTTCTGGTAGGTGGGAATATCGGATACAGCCTGGCTCAGCAAGGTCCTTTGCTAGGAATATCATAAGGCCCAAATCAACGTTCCTTGATTCCTACATTCTTCTGGAGGGTCTGGAAATTAATCTGCTTCCAAGCTCATTGAGGTAATTGGCCGAGTTCAGTTGCTTATTCTCCTAGGTCTGAAGTCCCTGTTTCCTTGCTGGCTCTTGGCTGGGAGAACATTTCTCTCTGTTTCCCTGCTGGCTGGCTGCTGACTGGGAGGCCATCTCTGCTCCTTAAGGTGGGCTGTGATCCCCTTTACTCGTCTCCTCCCTCTTTAAATGAGCACTGACCAGAAGAGTCCTCATGCTTTGCATTAACTCTCCAACTTCCTCTTCTGCTGCACCGTTCTTGCCTCCAAAGAGAGAAACATCTTTGTTTTTGAGGGCATGTGTGACTAAATTGTGCCCACTTGGATAATTAACAAAAACCTCCCTTCTTTAAGGTTCATAGCTTCAGATGACATCTACAAAGTCCCCTTTGTTATGTAAAGTAATATTTTCACAGGTTCCAGGGATTAGGGAACATCTTTGGCATGGACATCTTTGGGGGTCATTCTGCCTACCACATTTGGTAGGATTCCTTTCTTAAAGAATTCTTTGGACTCAGGTATATATGTTAGAAATGACTTGATTGTGTTGTAAGAATAAATGACCTCAAAATCTCATGAAAACATAGGTTTATTTCTTGTTCATGCTTCATCAAAGTGTGGTTCCTGTTCTGCTCTGCATCATCTTCTCTCAATGTAACACCCAACGTGGCAAAGCTTCCTTTATCTGGAACATTGTTAGTAACCATGGCCAAGTTAAAAGGGCAAACCTTCTGCCCAGAAATGACACACACACATCGCTTCTCACTTGTCATTGGCTGAGGCATGTCACATTTTGCATACCCACCTCCCCCATGAAAGTCAAGGCAAAAAGGAAATTTTGATATTTGGTGCAAAATAATATAATCTACCCTAAAAAACAAGCTTCTTATCATTGTGAAATCTTCTGTTGAAGACTAGTATTGTCAATCTACACCAATTCCTTCCTATTAGGTGAGAATACATAATGTTACACAGGAATCTTATTTCTAGTACTGAGACTCTATGTAGAATATTCAGACTATTCATAGCAAACCAGTACCCAGGGGATAAAACAATGAAAGAAATAGAAGGAAAGACTTCAGTAAGGACACCAAAGAAGTCCAGAGTTACAGACATGTTGCAAGTAAAAACAACATGGAAATTATTTTGCTTATTTTTTATGAAGTCCTAAATAAAAACAAAACCAGAAAATATCAAAACATAATTGAGAAAATGCTGACAATCCTCCAAATTAAAGACATTTTAAAATGTTAAGGATTAGAGTTGAGTTGTTCTATATATTATCCGAATAGTCTTCCCATTTTAACTTTTGATATCAAGACAATTGCTCTAATCTCAAATAAATACTAGTTTTTCTTGACAGAGGGAAAAAAAATCCAAAAGGAGTGACTTAACATTTACTTAACACCTCCCGTGAGCCTTACGAATGGAAGGAAAAGTTTTTGTTTGCTCTTTCTGCTTTGCACCAAGCACAGCTGGTATCATTCAAACATTGTGAGATGATTACTATCAATTACAGTCCAGTTTAGTAGGGTGGCTGCAAGATTCATACCTATGTGTCTGACTGTAGGTGGCCATGAGAGGAAACCATTGAAGGAAGGAGCTTCTGTATCTTTGTAATAGAGAATTGATGTTCTACTAGTATGTGGAAGACCACATTGTTGTGGAGGTTGCAGAGATAAATACGCAGCTGTCCTAGACTTTGAGAAACATTTTTATCTCTACTGTCTTGAAGTCTTTGATAGTTAATGTCAATTGAGTTACTATCATTTTGTGGATCATTGTTATATATTTATTAACTATTATCTTCTTGTGAACATGCAGGAAAACCTGGCTCAACTGTTCCCTCTTTTGACATGCTCTCTGCCTCCCTTGTCACTCTGAGTGACGAAGACTCACATCTTCTCTGCTCCTTGAGGACCATTTATCAGTCGCCTATTGTAGCACCTTTGTCTGACTTGTGAGGTTATACATACTGTTATCTCCCTGCCCAACCCAGAGTGTGAGCTCTTTGGCACAATCTTGGAATCAACATCCAGTGCTGGCAAAATATCTTGTACTTAAAAACAGCAATAGCAACAACAACAATGTTAGATTCAACTGCCTTTTTTATGGAATCAAATGCCACATTAATGCAGAATTGCAGAGATGGTGGCCCATTTCTGGAGGCACAATCCAATCAAAAGGATTACTAAGTATAGGTCATGATTAACTCTTTGAAGAGCTACATAAGGTAGAGCTGAATGCCAAAAATAGGGGTGCAACTGGCCAGGCGTGGTGGCTCATGCCTGTAATCCCAGCACTTTGGGAGGCTGAGGCGGGTGGATCATGACATCCTGGCTAACACGGTGAAACCCTGTATCTACTAAAAAATAGAAAAAAAGAAAAAGAACAGCCGGCCGTGGTGGCTGGCACCTGTAATCCCAGCTGCTCGGGAGGCTGAGGCAGGAGAATCACTTGAACCTGGGAGGCGGAGGTTACAGAGTTGCAGAGAGCGGAGGTAGCGCCACTGCACTCCAGCCTGGGCAACAGACCGAGACTCTGTCAAAAAAAAAAAAAGGAATAGGGTGCGATATTATGGCCTCTTCCTCTTGGGGCGTTACAGAATAAGAGCTGCAAAGTAAATTCAGAGGTTGGCAGGCCTGGCTAGTGCAGAAACGATCTCTTGTTAGATGTTCCTGATGATACTTAGCATTGTATGCACTTCAGGATTAAAGAGTGTCCAGAGAGTAGGCACATGCCAAGACATGTTTCTTCAGACAAAGTCTCTTAGCTTGGGATTCCCAGGAAGCACATCTCCAGGCAGAGAGTTTATGCACTGCTGTTTTATTGGAGAGTCCACCAATCGCAGGAAGCAGAAGTGAGAGGTGAGAAAAGTGAGAGCCAATACAAGTGCTTGTTACTAAACTGAAAACTTCGAATGTGACTACGTAGTACTACGGCACCACACAGGGCAGGACCATCCCTCAGGAGAGCAAAGGAGAAAATAATGTGTCTACTAATCCACCCTCTTTTCCAATTGGGTAAACGTTCACCCTAGGAGATACTAGCATCTCCAGACTTCCAGACTTCACATGCAGGAACAGGCATAAGCCCCAGGCAGAGTCCTGCAGCGGCCTTGAGAAGGAAGCCCCTTGGTGGGTGAGGCATATGGCACGCAGGCAGGGGGCCAAGGTCTGCTAGACTGCATCTGTGAAGACAGAGCACAATCCGAGTAGAACAAGAGAGAGCAAGGCCAAGTGCATAGAAGATACATGGAATCCGCTTTGGAATTTCACAGGAAGAGCTCACTTGTTCATGCCTGTTTCTGTGCGTGCTCATCCAGTCCATGAGTAGGAATCCTTTTCCAAACCCTCCAGCATTTCTTTTTCTTTTTATTAAGACGGAGTCTCGCTCTGTCACCCAGGCTGGAGTGCGGTGGCACGATCTCGGCTCACTGCCAACCTCTTCTGCCCAGGTTCAAGTGATTCTCCTGCCTCAGCCTCCCCAGTAGCTGGGATTACAGGTGCATGTCACCACCCCTGGCTAATTTTTGTATTTTTAGTAGTGATAGGGTTTTGCCCTGTTGGCCAGGCTGGTCTCAAACTCCTGACCTCAAGTTGTCTGCCTGCCTCGGACTCCCAAAGTGCTGGGATTAAAGGCGTGAGCCACCGTGCCCAGCCCCTCCACCTTTTAAAAACAGAAAATTTAACTAGACTTCTGAAACATTTCTAAAAGAGTAAGTTGTAAGTGTAATGTTTAAGGCGAATAAAGTTTAATGCAATTCTAGTAGCAATTTCTGAAGCTCTTTAATTAGTGGAAAAGAGCTAACACTTTTCACTTGGGATAAGGTCCAAGAGTAACTTCTTTAAAGACTAAACAGTGAGAAAATACTTCATGTATGAAAATAAAATATCTGATTACCTATTTTAATTTGGGGCCTGTAAGAAAATCTTGATAGTAAAGGATAATTGCAGCCATAGGTGTATGATAATACTGTCATTTAAAATCATTCTGATAGAGAAAACTAGGATAATGGATTCAGAGTGGTGACAAATCACAGGTCACAAAGTACTCTGTGTCTTTTAATTCATTTTTTCATTAATTATTGAGTGCATATCAAGTCACAGGCACTGTTCTAGGCTCATAATATTAACAATAATAGTAAAATATGGGCCGGACATGGTGACTCACTTCTGTAATCCCAGCACTTTGGGAGGCCAAGGCTAGTGGATCACCTGAGGTCAGGAGTTTGAGACCAGCCTGATCAACATGGTGAAACCTCATCTCTACCAAAAATACAAAAATTAGCTGAGCATGGTGGCCCATGCCGTTATCCCAACTACTCAGGAAACTGAGGCATAAGAATTGTGGGAACCCAGGAGGCAGGGGTTGCAGTGAGCCAAGATCATGCCATTGTACTCCAGCCTGGGCGACAGAGTGAGACTTTGCCGCTAAATAAATAAATAAATAAATAAATATGGCTGTGTCTTAGAAGATTGCACACTCCTGTGGGAGAGCACATAAATAATTAAGCAATTATAAACCAGCATGGAAATGATACAGACTTTTCATACAGATGATGAAAAGTCTGGGGATCAGTGGATGGAGCACCAGTACCAGGCTTTCCAAGTGTGGTCTCTAGAGCACCAAACAGCCAGACAGAAACCTGAAGGAGAGTTGGAGATTGGCAGCCAATGGCATTGGAGAAGGGGAGATGGGAGGTCTCCTTGGAGAGGAAGCCATTTCAGAACAATGTGACCTCAAAAAACAGCAAACGCACATTGGGGCTGGAAATCCGAATAGGAGTTGTATCAGGAAGGGCAAGCCATAAGGAGCTTTCATGCATGAAGTCGTGAGTCACTGGAAGATTTCAAGGAAGAGAATGAAACAATCGGATGTGTGACTTTGACAGATCACTTTGGCAGTTCAGTGGAGTGAGATGGGAATCAGGAAGATAAATTTTGCGGTAATCTCTATAGCCCAGTAAAGAAACAATAAAGTCTTAAACTGAAGTTTCAACAGTGGAAAATAGAGATAAGTGATTTGTTTAATGAGAATTCACATCACTTGGGGACATAGAGAAAGAACTGAATTTGGAGAAAATGAGCCAAAATATTCCCAAAATTCTGGCTTGAGCAACTCAGTGGGTAATATTACTGTTCACCAAATAAAGGCTATAGGAAGAGATACAAGTTTAGGGGAAAGGAAGGGAGTGTGGGTATGAAAGTAAGAAATAGGATAATTTAGAATAATTTCACTTGTTTAATCATATTTAATAATTACTTGTCAATAGAGTGAACAAGGTTGATCTTCTCAGTACATTTAAAATGAAATAATTAATTTTTATATGGCTCTACTAGTAAAATTGATGTTGATGTGAAATAGTCATGAAATTGTCAAGCATTTAAATCCATGCAACTTTTAAACATTTAAACCCAGTGTTTGTCATGTATACACAAGTGATTCTGAATTGCTATTCATTTTCCATAGCTTTCTAAACAGATGTTGAATTGTATTTTCGCTGAATTATTTAAACTTACTTACTGCCTTGTGCAACACCACCACAGTGATTTTCTTGTCCTGCAACACTTATTAGAATTGATGTAGCTCAAAATCAGATGGGGTTTCACCCTGTTCGCCAGGATAGTCTCAATTTCCTGACCTCGTGATCTGCCCGCCTCAGCCTCCCAAAGTGCTGGGATTACAGGCTTGAGCCACCATGCCCGGCCTTTAGTGGTGATTTTCTATATTTTTGTTTACACTCTTGCTCTTCCTCTCTCTCTCTCTCTCTTTCATATATCTGTATCTATCTCTTTCTGTCTCTCTCTATATGTATTTCATTTTTTTTTAACACTTCCTTACTTTCTAGTGATATATTTCTTTCCTGCTGCAGTTCTGGAATCAGCCACTTCACTTGAGCCCTGGTGCCTTTTGCTGGTGAGTGGTATTTAAAAACAAAGATACAGGCACCAGGTGTGCTCATTGCTAGAGTGGCACTGCCTCTATCCTCTCTCAGTGAAGAAAGCTGGGACACACGTGTAGCTAAACTAACTCATGCATACACACATAACTATATCTTCATCTATGTGTTGACATATATACTTCAAAATATGAGTCCACATTAAGACCTCTGACCACAATTTAGCACTGCAAAGTTCATTCTAGCTCTTCTCCTTTTTTATTTGTAGCTTTCTTCTTCAATAGTGAGAAACCTGGCTTTATTATTTATCACATCTTTACTAATCTGTTCCACTCTAGTGTACAACTAAAGCAGTTTCAGAATTCTTAACCAAAACCCCTGTGAGAAACAAATTTATCAGCTAGGATCCAGTGTTCATGTACAGTTCCTTTTTTTCCTTAGCCTTACAGTATCCAGTCAAAATAGCATTTTTCCAGAGTTAATTACATCAGTTTCTTCCTCCTGCAGCCCCCTTAAGTATGATCATGTGGTTCATTTGTAAGACAATTTCTTCACATTTTGGTAAATTTTAAAATTTAACGTGTAATAAAATTCACTTGTTGTGGTGTTCAGGTCTGTTGGTTTAGACAAATGCATAGAGTTGTATATCCACTGCAACACTTCAAACAACAATTTTGTCAAAATCTCTATGTGTTTTATATAAAGATGAGGTTTCACTCTGTTGCTCAGGCTGGAGTACAGTCGTGCAATCATAGTTTATTGTAGCCTCAAACTCCTGCGTTCAAGCAATCCTCCTGTCTCAACCTCCTGAGTAGGAGCTGCAGACTACAGGTGTGCGCCATCATGCCCGGCTCAAACAAAGCAATTCTATCACCCCAAAATTTCTCCTTTGCTATTCTTTTATAGATTATCTCTTGCTTCCATCCCCCAACCCCAGCAACCACTGATTGCCTTGGGATAATTCTTCCTTTTTTAAAGAGTGTCATATGTAATTGAATCATATGATATGTAGTTTCTTTCATCTTGCTACTTAGTTCACTAGCAAAATGCATTTAAGATTCATCTTTGTTATGTAAATCAATAGTGTGTCTATTTTTTGCCTAGTATAGATGTATTCACAGTTTGCTTTCCCATTCACTAGTTGAAGAACATTGGGAGTACTTTAAAGTTTTGTCAGCTGTGAATAAAGCTGCTATAAATAGTTGGGTAAGACTTTGCGGGAACATAGATTTTTATTTCTCTTGGTTATATAGTTAGGTTTGGTATTGCTTTTCTACACATCCTTTGAGATTTTCTATATAAACAGTCATGTTGTCTGTGAATAGAGAATTTTGCTTTTTCATGTTCTTATCTGTATGATTTTATTTTTATTGTCTTATCGCATTGACAAGAAATTTTAGAACAATGTAAAATGGAGTTTAGAGACAAGATTTCCTTCCCTCATCCCCAAACTTAATAGAACATTTTCAGTCTCACCATTAAGTATGATGTGAACTCTAACTTTCTGAAATTGTATTTTGTAGATGTCTTCGTCAGGTTGGGAAGGCCCCTCTATTCCTAGGTTGCTACAGAATTTTGTTTCACCAGGAATGTTAAATTTTGTCCAGTGATGTTTCGGCATCTGTTGAAATGGTCATTTATTTTCTTCTTCAATAGTCTGTTAGTATGGTGAATTAATTGATTGATTTTTTGAAAGTTAAAGCAGGATAGTTTAAGTTTACTGTTTTTGCTTTCTTACTTCCCATTCTCCTCTCAACAGATTGCTGTCTGTCATCCATACCTCTCCTGACACATAGCTCTCTTGCTATGCTAATGCTCTTCATTTTGTGTAACGTTTTCACTCTTTATTTTACACGATGTCTATTAAACATGGCCACCTTCTAGAAATATACTTTCCTGGTTTTCTTTTTTTGTTTTATGGTCACTGCTCCCAATTTCCCTTGTCCTCCTAGAGATGTGTGCCCCCTTGGATTTCATTTTCCTGCTCTATCTATGTATCTATTTATCTGTCTATTTATTTTATCTGCAAGCCTATGTTTCCAGTGATCATATACAATTAGGTGGCTGCCAAATACAAATCTCCAGTCTAGAACTGTCTCTGATGAGATCTATATCCAACACATTTACCTGCATATTATTTTGTAATCAATGTGTATAACCAAATTGACCATGTTGCTCTGCCTCAATTCTTCAAAGCCCCTTACTACTTTTAGCCTAAAAGTTATTAACCTGTGAACTCTAAGCCCTATTTAACCTTTCAGATTTATGTCTTGTTTCTTCCCTAGCTATACTGTTAGCTTAATTATACGGAATATTATCTGTTTCTAGATCAAATCATATTATGCTATGTCACGACTCTGAGGCTTTTGTACATGTTGTTTTCTCTCCGTGTAATTCTCCTCCCTCTTTAAATTACTTCTCATTTTTCAAATATTAGTCTATTTCACCCTTTGTGAGGCCTCATATCTACACCTCTCTTTAGTGTTCAATGTCAGGCCACTGATGATTTACTTATCTGTGCTTTCATATAATCTATTCACAACCCACACTATTATGCTGTAATGTTGTAATTATTTTACATGTTTTTTTTTTTTTTCCCACACCCTTCTCCCTATACATACCTCTTGACTACTGGATTTTGATAGCAAGGACTAGATATTGATCCTTTGGCACCTATAAAGGCCCTGATACATGGTTGGCAATAAATCCACATTTGTTGAAGGAATAGTCTTCGACAATCTTGAGTCCTAAAAATTTCAGCACTGTAGGTTTAAATCAGACCTTTGTATGGCAAATTTTTGCCAGAATATAACCAGCAAACTATGGTGGGAGGTTCTGGCTGTATGCTGAAAAAGAGAGAGAACATCAGTGACAAGGTGGAGTGTTGAGGGCTAAGTCCAACCTTCAGAAACATCACATAAATCTGGGTCAGATGAGGGCTTTGTAGGAACTGAACATCACCATGGAAAAATTTTTCAGATAAAGAGGGCACCGGAAATGTGATGGGGTTCTGCCAATGGAGAACAGTGTAGAAGATGTCAACAGCATATATACGTCAATTTAAAATGACTGTTGCTCAGCTAATGGCTTCCTGTATCGTATGCCCCTATGACAAATTTCTGGAGGCTACGAGTATGAAATGACTCACATCCTAAAGATGAAGTACCATTTCTAATGAACCTTGATGACTGATACATCGTAAAATCGATGCTGCATTGCAGTCCAACTTCCTTCTTGCAAAGGTTTTGGAGGGTCATTTTTTAAACTTTACCCCTTATGCCCAAAGAAAGTTAAACTTTTGGTTTAACTTTTAAAATCTATGTTTTAAAAAAATACAGTTTAAATACAGAAGTCACTTTGGAAAGCATTTGCTTAATTAAATTAGGCCGTAGGCCAAAGACAAAATAAGGGTCAAAGAACTCAGATTGGAAAAGAAGCAAAGTGTGAATCAGCATCTAATTTATAATCACACTTGAAAATCAAGGTCATTTTTGTTCCGGTAGTATGAAGGAAGCTCTGGGTTTCAATAAGAACTGTAATAGAAACCTCTTAACTGCCCTCCACTTAATCTACTTTCTGGAGTAACTGACACTTTGTATTCCCTGTTTAAAAGGTAATGACTGGGGCCAGTGACACACTGAAGCTTGTCACTATGCCCCAAAGCTGGGGTTAGCAAATATGGCCCACGAAGAAAATCTAGCACACTGCCTGTTTGGCTTTTATTTCATTTTTTAAAAAATTGTAATGAAATACACATGAGATTTACCATCTTAAACATGTTAAGTATGCAGTTCAGTGGTATTAAATATATTCATCATATTGAACAACCATCACACCATTTATCTCCCACTTTTCATTTTATAAAACTGAAACTCTGTATCCATTGAATAATGACTTTCTAATGCCCCCGTCAACCACCATTCTACTTGCTGTCACTGTGATTTTGACTACTCTAAAAACCTCACATAAGTAGAACCATACTACAGTACTTGTCTTTTTGTGACTGGCTTATTTCAATTAGCATAGTGTCCTCAAGATTCATCCATGTTACAGCGTGTGTCAGAATTCCCTTCCTTCTTAAGACTGAATAATATTTCCTCATTATGTATATGCCACATTGTATTTATTTCATTCCTTCATCAACAGACACTTGGGTTTGCTTCTATGTTTTAGCTACTGTGAATAATGCTGCATGAGTGTACACATATTTCTTCAAGATGATGCTTTCACATCTTTTGGGTACATACCCAGAAGTGGAATTACTGGATCCTATGGTAGTTGTATTTTTAATTTTTGTTTAGTTTTGTTTTTTGTTGTTTGTTTTGATATGGAGTCTCACTCTGTCGCCCAGGCTGGAGTGCAGTGGTGCCATTTTGGCTTACTGCAAGCTCCACCTCCGGGGTTCACAGCATTCTCTTGCCTCAGCCTCCTGAGTAGCTGGGACTACAGGTACCCGCCACCATGCTTGAAGAACTGTCATGAGTGTTTTCCATAGTGACCACAGGATAACATCCTGACAAACAGTGCAGAAAGGTTTCATCTATGCTGCGGCTTTCCAATGCTGTCATTTTCACTTTTTAAATTTTATTTTTGATACTAGCTATCCTAGTAAGTGTGAGGTAGTATCTCATTAGTAGTTTTGATTTGTATTTCTCTAATGATTAGCAATGCTAAGCATCTTTTCATGTGCTTATTGGCCGTTTATGTATCTTCTTTGAAGAAATGTACATTCAAATCCTTTGCTGATGCTTGAATCAAGGTGTTTTTTTGTATTCTTTTTTTTTTTTAGTTTTAGAAATTGTCTATATGTTGTGGATATTAATCCCTTATCAGATATATGATTTGCAAATATTTTCTTCCAGTCTGTAGGTTACCTTTTTACTCTATTGATAGTGAATTTTTGTATAATATATTAGAAATTTTGTAAAATCCAATTTATTTTTGTTGTTGCCTGTGCCTTTGATACACATCCCATAAATCATCACCAAATGCAATGTTGTGAAGTATTGTCCTATGCTTTCTTCTAAGAGTCTTACAGTTTAAAATCTTACCACTTAGGCCTTTGATCCATTATGAGTTAGTTTTTGTATATGGCGTAAGGGCCCAACTTTATTCCTCTGCGTGCGAATATCCAGTTTTCCCAGAACCATGATTGAAGAGAGTGTCCTCTCCCCGTTGATTGGTCTTGGCACACTTGTTAAAGATCATTTGACTGTATATACAATAGTTTATTTCTGGGATCTCTATTCTATTCCATTCCGTTGGTCTATATGTCTGTCTTCATGCTAGTACCACACTCTGTCGACTACCCTAGCTTTGTAACTCTGAAATCAGGAAATGTGAGTCCTCCAACTGTTTTCTTCTTTTGAGATTGTTTTGGCTGTTTGGAGTCCTTTGGGATGCCATATAAATTTTAGAATGTGTTTTTCTAGTTCCCTCTAAAATATATGGGATCTGGATAGGAATTGCATTGAATCTGTAAATTGCCTTGGTAATATTGGTATCTTAACAATGTTAAATCTTTCTATCATGAACATAGTGTTTCCATTTATGTATGTCCTCTTTAATTTCTCTTAACAATTTTTTCTTTTTTTT
>NW_012117377.1:137722-199810 GCF_000951035.1 Colobus angolensis palliatus
TTTCTTTCTTTCTTTCTTTCTTTCTTTCTTTCTTTCTTTCTTTCTTTCTTTCTTTCTTTCTTTCTTTCTTTCTTCTTTTTTTCAGTTTTCATTGTGCATATCTTTCACCTACCTGGTTAAATAATTCTTTTTTGATGCTTTCGTAAATGAAATTCTTTTCTTAATTTTGGGGGGGTTGTTTATCGTTACTCTATAAAAATACTACTGACTTTTGTGTGTTGACATAGTATCCTACTACTTTTTTGAATTCATTTATTTGTTATAACAATGTTTGTTAAATACTTAGGCTTTTCCAATTACTAGATTTTATCATGTGCAAACAGAGATAATTTTATCCTTTTCCATTTGGTGCCTTTTATTTTTCTTGCATAATTTCTCTGACTAGAACTTTCAGTACTATCATGAATAGAAGTGACAACATAAAGGCATGTTTGCCTTGCTCCTTATCTTAGAAAAAAGGCTTTCAGTCTTTCACCATCGAGAATAGTGTTCACTGTCAGTTTTTCACAAATGGCTTTTTTTACATTGAGATAGTTTTCTTCTATTCCCAGTTTGTTGGGTATTTAACACTCATGAACAGGTGTTACATTTTGTCAAATGCTTTTTCCACATCAGTTGAGATGATCATGGTTTTTGTTTTCTTCAGTGTAATAACGTGGTGTATTACATTAGTTAATTTTCCCATATTGCATCTTCCTTCCATTTCAGAAACAAACCCCACTTGGTTACAGTGTGTAATTCTATATGCTGCTGAATTTGGTTTTCTAATATTTTGTTGAGAATTCTGCATTGATCTTCACAAGGGATATTGGTCTATAGTTTTCTTTGCTTGTCTTCCTTCCTTCCTTCCTTCCTTCCTTTCTGACAGAGTTTTGCTCTGTTGCTAGGCTGGAGTGCAGTGACGTGATCTCGGTGCAACCTCTGCCTCCCAGGTTCAAGAGATTCCCCTGCCTCAGGCTCCCAAGTAGCTAGGATTACAGGCACGCACCACCAAGCCCAGTTACTTTTTTGTATTTTAGTAGAGACGGGGTTTCACCGTGTTGGCCAAGACTGTCTCAATCTCCTGACCTTGTGATCCACCTGCCTCAGCCTTAAGGCATGAACCACCATGCCTGGCCTCTTTGCTTATATTTTCTTTGGCTTTGGTATCTGAGTACTGGACACAGCATAAGTTAGGAAGTGTTCTCTTTTTCATTTTTTTTTTTTTTTTGGAAAAGTTTAAGAAGGTTTGGTGTTATGTTTTTCTTTAAATATTTGGTAGAATTCATCAGGGAAGCCATCAAATCCTGGGCTTTTCTTTGTTGAGAGATTTTTGAGTACTGATTCAATCTCTTCACCAGTGTAAATCTTTACAGATTTTATATTTCTTCACGATTTCATCTTGATAGGTTTTATGTTGCTGGAAATTTGTTCATTTCATCTAGGTTATTCAATCTGCTGGTATACTTGTTTATAGTTCTCTCTTTTATTTATGTAGAATTTTTTGTAGAATTTATGTAGAATTTATGTAGAATTATGTAGTCCTTTTATTTATGTAGAATTGATAACAATGCATGTCCCACTTTCATTTCTGATTTTGGTTTAATAATTTGAGTCTTCTTTTTTTTTGATTAGTTCATCTGAACCAAAGTTTTGCCATTTTTTACATCTTTTCAAAGAAGAAAACTTTGTTTTATTGATTTTTTTATACTGTTTATTCTCTATTTCATTCATCTGTACTCTAGTCTATGTTATTTTCTTTCTTCTACTTGCTTTGGGTTTAGTTTATTCTTTTTATAGTTCCTTAAGATGTAAAGTTAGGTTGTTGACTTGAGAGCTCTCTTGTTTTTTAATGTAAGCATTTATAGCTATAGATTATCCCTTCCACTGTGTTCCATATATTTTGGTGTATTTTCTTTTCATGCCTCTCTAAGGACACTGCACCAAAACAACAGAGTTGAGTTATTGTGTCAAGGACATTCTTGCTCTCAAAGCCAAAAGTAGTTATTTATGAACATTAACAGAAAGTTTGCCAACACTTCCCCTAGAAGATTTCCATTTTATGAAATGTATCAGGCAGTTACGTTGTTCCTAATCCTTAATATCACTTGTGTTTGCTATTGGAGGCATGCTAAGTTAAGTAAACATTTAAGAACCTGATAATACATGAGTGCAACAATAAAAACTTATTATTTCAACAAAATAAGTAGTGATTTAGAAAAATACAACATAAGCAATTACCTAAAATATTGATATTAAATTAGGTATAAAATCATGTTAAAAAGCTAGGATTTTAAGATTCCTTTACAACTTTCTCCTATTTTCACTCCATACCATAGATAGAAGCTGAAAATTGTAAACAATACATTATGTATATAATTTGTTGGCATACACAAGAATAATGTGGAATTAAATTAATAGAACTATAGTCAATGAACAAGCTTTGGCCTGTGATTATCGATTGCCTGGGTCAGTGTTTATGTTTAACATCAAAATATCGTTGGTTTAGGCATTAGGGGAAGTTTATTGAGCACTAATAAGATAATAAAATTATCCACAGAATTAACTGTGCTCAAGAATAAAATTTGAAGGTGATTAATCTGCATTTAATGTTAAAATATGATGAAATGAGAGGTTCTTCCCTTCCTAAATAATAAAATAAAAATCAGAGCAGAATAAAAAAGTTATAAATTATAAATCATAGTAGCCACTGGAAGCAATGCTGAACTCACAACTTATAGATTTGTTTTTTTCTTTTTTTGTCTTGATATTGTTTTCAGAAAAATCACTAAATCTTAAGGCTTCTAAAACTTTTTATTGTTCATCTTTACCAATTTTCTGTCCTCACAAAAACAAGGATGAATTGAATCTAGATTATTGAAAGATAATTGTATCCATCTTGTTTTCACATTGCTATAAGGAACTGCCTGAGACTGGAAAGGAAAGAGGTTTAATTGACTTGTAGTTCAGCATGGCTGGGGAGGCCTCAGGAAACTGACAATCATGGTGGAAGGGGAAGGGGAAGCAGGCACCTGCTTCACAAGGCAGCAGGAAGGAGAAGTGCCCAGCCAACGGGGAAGAGCCCCTTATAAAACCATCAGATTTTGTGAGAAGTCACTCACTATCATGAGAATGTCATGGGAGAAACCACCCCCGTGATCTAATTACCTCGACCCTGGCTGTCCTTTGACATGTGGGGATTATGGGAATTATCATTCAAAGTGACCTTTGGGTGGGTACACAAAGCCTAACCATATCAATAGTCATAGACTTACACATTGTGTAAAACACTTGAAGAAAAAGTAATTTCAGTAAAAAGTTATTTCTAATTAGCACTTTCCTGTGTTTTTTTTTCTTTTACCCGTGAAGAACTAAAAAAAAGTTATTTACTTATCATAAAATATAGCTGTTAATTTAACTAGTTTAAGAATCCCTGGAAATGTTGAAAAAGATGCTGTAAGTATGAATGTCTGAGGTATATAATTTTTAAATTAGAAGAAAATTCTTACAGACATATTAAAAAGTCATCAAGATACAACACTTCGTTTACTTTTGTTACATTAGTGGAGAATGAAATTCAAATAAATTTGTTAAATCTTATAGAAAACTTGGGCTGAGGTTGAAAACTACAGAAAATCCTGCATTACAAAGAGATAATCAAGAATGTAGTGTTACTAATCTCACATAAACTGGAAGTTCCATTTACAGAAATGTGGCACACAATAATGTATTGGTGGTAATACTTTTTTTCTAAAATTAAGAATGAAGTTGGAATCACGTAGTTTGTGATAGAAACAAATCAAAGTATGGAAAGTAATTAGAAGAAGAGGAAGTAAAAAGAGGATGAGGAGAGACCAAATAAGGTAAAAGATTTATAAATTAGGAGCTGAAGACAGTCCAGATATCACTTTATTTTAAATTGAACAAGAACACAAAGCAAGTCAATAATATTCATTTTATAAATGGAGATATTATGTTGGAAAAACTGAATTTAATTCATAAGCAGCTGTACTGAAATCTTAATATATAGAAACAATAGTCAAAATCACCACTTTAAGGTAAGTATGTAAAATATAACTTTAAATCAATTAATTAGTTACTAGTATCATTTAAGAATTTGAAAAGTAGGCCGGGCGTGGTGGCTCATGCCTGTAATCCCAGCACTTTGGGAGGCCGAGGCGGGCGGATCACGAGGTCAGGAGATGGAGACCATCCTGGCTAACACAGCGAAACCCCATTTCTACTTAAAATACAAAAACATTAGCCGAGCGTGGTGGCGGCGCCTGTAGTCCCAGCTACTCGGGAGGCTGTGGCAGGAGAATGGCGGGAACCCGGGAGGCGGAGCTTGCAATGAGCGGAGCTCCTGTCACTGCACTCCAGCCTGGGTGACAGAGCGAGACTCCATATCAAAAAAAAAAAAAAAAAGAATTTGAAAACTATTTTCAGTAAAATGCAGGGAATACTAACTATAAAATGATAGAACCTTAGACTGAGTAGGGACTTTGTAAGTCACCTAACTCAATCTACCATATAGTAGTGTCAATACAATCCCATTTAAGTGCTGGCTCATGAGACTGCGTCATACTTTACTAAGGACTTTCGAGAGGGGAAAGAACCACTGGGACTCGCCCCAGCCCAAAGGATTGAAGGAGAACAAGAAGTCAGATTCTGGGAATGCAAATATTAATATCAAATACAAAGACAGGGACCATTCTGAATGGGAGCTGGAGCCAGGAGTGAGAAACCCAGAATACTTGGAAGAGAAAAGGAAGACTCTCTTGCATTGGATCAAAGAGACTTTGTGACGTTGGTTCACATTTGTTACTCAGTGGGCACATGGGCATCTGGATAGTCTGGGCTGGCTTAAGGAATCTCAAATCAGAGTGGACGAATGTAGTGGTTTCCTTCATGACATCTCTAAAAATCATGCAGCCTCTGCTTTGACACTTCAGTAACAAAATCACAACGTTTACTCCTTCGTTAAGAAGCTGTTTGTTACACTGATCCCAAATTCTCATTTTGACACTCCTTTTACCTGTGAATAACTAAAAAAAAAAAAAGTTATTTATTTACCTTAAAATATAGCTGTTGATTCGGCTAGATTAGGAAGCCCTGGAAACATTGACAAAGATGATTTAAGTACAAATGTCTATCAGATAGACCTGAAATCTGTACTTATATTTTACCCTTTGTATAAATACTGTTTGCCTATACTTCAGTTTCTCTATATATTATAAAGAAATGAAAATCATAGAGTTGTACCTTATCAGATGAAGTAGAATTATTACTTATATTAAATTATAGCAGATATTATTAGAAGTCAGTCAACAAAACTGTGTCAGATTAAGCTAAAAGTTCATAATCTTTTTTTTTTTTTTTTTGAGCTGGAGTCTCGCTGTGTTACCCAGGCTGGAGTTCAGTGGTGTGATCTCAGCTCACTGAAACCTCTGCCTCCCAGGTTCAAGCAATTCTCCTGCCTCAGTGTCCTGAGTAGCTGGGATTACAGGCGCCCACCACCATGGCCGGCAATTTTTTGCATTTTTAGTAGAGATGAGTTTTCACCATGTCTCGAACTCCTCATCTCAAGTGATCTGCCTGCCTTGGCCTCCTAATGTGCCATAATCATTTTTTGCATTAGGCAGTATTCACACACTGCCACTACTCAGAAAGCTAACTTTCTCTCATCCTGTATATATGCCGTTGAACATTCGGGCATATTGATTTCGCTTGAGTCAATATGTAAAAAGCCCTTAGGAATATTAGTTTGTCAAATCCTATTAAAATTCAGAATTTTGATGTGGGTATCAAGAAAGTTAATATGATGAAAATAATTGAGGACATTTTGTCTGGATAAATAGGAAAATTTGTCTTCAAATATTGAAAGATGAGTCAGATGAAGAGGAATTAGATGTTAAATTTTCCTTAGCATCAGAGGATAAACATGATAGTAATATATCTGGGTTTAATAACATATCATGTTCTCTTACCCTCTTTGTACATTTGAACAGCACATGTCCTCTCTGAACTTTATTTTTCTGGTTTGCAAAACAGAAACTAAAAAAGATTCATGCCTCAAAGCATTGATGAAATAATGTACTTGAAATTCTTTAACATAATGTAAGTGTGCTTACTTGGGCGTCACATGGCTTCTCTAAGCGTGCCTTTCTCATCTGCCATATATTTGTTCCTTCATTCATGCATCTATCTAGCACCTTTCACCTCACTGAACAATGCTCCCTGTCTCCTTAAATCACAGAGACCACCGTTTACTCCTGTGTTTTCTTCCTTCATGGAGTAGCCTGGGACAATGGCAGAAATCATAGCTCCTGCTATGATTTTTTTCTTGGGTTACTAGTTTCCAAGGGACAAGAGTAATTCTGACAACTTTTAATCCTTCATGGGCAAAAGTGGAAGTCTCTGGTATTTTTTTTTTTTTTTTTTTGAGACGGAGTCTCGCTCTATCGCTGGGGCTGGAGTGCAGTGGCCGGATCTCAGCTCACTGCAAGCTCCGCCTCCCGGGTTCCCGCCATTCTCCTGCCTCAGCCTCCCGAGTAGCTGGGACTACAGGTGCCGCCACCTCGCCCGGCTAGATTTTTGTATTTTTTTAGTAGAGACGGGGTTTCATCGTGTTAGCCAGGATGGTCTTGATCTCCTGACCTCGTGATCCGCCCGTCTCGGCCTCCCAAAGTGCTGGGATTACAGGCTTGAGCCACCGCGCCCGGTCGGTATTCTTTATTGATGTATATATGTGTAAATGTATGATTAATGTATTTATTAATAATTCCTTACCAAACGTGGCAGTGTGCTGGCATATTTGATTGAATGTGAATAAGATACAATTTTTTTTTCCAAAAATCTTAACATCCCAGGAAGAGAAAACCAAAACAGGCAAATACAGTAATAAGTATAATATGATGCATTATATACCAACTGGCCTATGTCACATGTAAAATTATTTGCAAAAGGAGTGCCACAGTGTCACTTGAGTGAAGATCTTGGAGAAGCCTTCAGAAGGAGGTGATATATTTGATACAGATCTTGACACACAAAAAGCATTTTAACTGATGGAGAAGAAATGGAAACTTTTCCATTAAGCCTTCCCCAATCCCTTCAGTCAGAATTTGCTACTCACTGTGCTGTATTTTGTTTTCAGATTTATTGTATCAATTATCCGTGATGACTTCATAGTGTAACTGTGTAGATAGATCACTTTATCACCTCTATAATAGCAGCCTCCTTCAAAGCAGGAGCTAGAGTGGAAGTGATTCATCTTCACTCTCCTTCAAATCTGAGTGTAAAGTTCTCTTAATCTAGTAATGCATCTTCTGCCTTTTTGCCAAATGCAACAAATCTGAGAAAATAATATTTAAGAAATGAGACAGAAACTGGGTGTTAAATTGAATTGGGGAGAAATGATTAGGGAAGGATTAATAGCATAACATGTCACTAAATTGCAGGTCAAATCTCATTATAATATGCTTGAAGGGAATTGGCCAAATTTTCTGTATTGTATTTTGTTATATTAAGAACTACTTGAAATAAGTAGATCAATGATAGATTTTTGGTATTTTTTTCCTAACCCAGGATGTTTAATGTTGTAGTATTTGTTTGAACTGATTTGATCTGCACAAAACTTGGTAATTTATGTGAGATGTTTTCTAGAAAAACAGACATATGCTTGTAATGACATGAGAAGGTTGGAAAATGAGGTAGGAGTTCCCTCTAGCATCCTTGAGGGAATTTGGAGGAAGAGTTATCAGGAAAAAGATACACACAACTATAGCCTTCCATTTGTCTAAACTTTGAAGTTCAGGAAAAATGTAACATAAATAAATTAAAAATGGGGGAATTACAGATTCAAGTCCTAATAGAGCAGGAAAATCATGTGTTAGGCTTAAAATTGTAACTCACCAAACATTACAATCAGTAAATATTTAGAAATTAGTGCATTTTATCTAATAAAATGATACATACAGTTTTGAACAATAATCAATAATGTGATTAATATAGGGGTATTATAACTTTGTTTTAGTGAGAGAAGAGGTAGTAGGTTGAATAATGGCTACATTAAAATACCAAGTCTTAATTTCTGGAAAGTGTAAAAATTCCCCATTTTTAATTTTTATATTACATTTTTAAACATTTTACATTTATAAACATTTTTATACATTTTACTTTTATAAAACTCCCATTCTGAGTTTTATAAATTGAAGATAATGTGAACAATTACAATCAAAATATTAAGATTAAATTTTAAACAACACTATGTAACATAAACATCAGTAATATTATAGGCCTTTATTACAAAACTTTTGTTATAGAGAGTCATTTATTGTATCATGAGTATGTGGTTATCAGTATGGGATTGGATGAACTGAAGTTTAGATTGGGGAAGCTAAAATGGCCTATAGATCTGATATGAAACTCTCCAATGAGAAGCCTACCTTGTCCTTTTTAGGGCATATTCTTGAAAAGTTATGTATATGTTTAATATTATCAATCAAATCATGTTTCAATTGTCTCATGGTTAAATCTGGGATAAAATGTCAAATATATTGACTATTTAATTTTCACTATATTGTCATTTGAAATTTTATATAAAAATTTTAGGCATAATTAGGAAGATAGATATTTTCATACTTTTGATCTAAGTTTATGAGAATGTTAGTCTATCAAAATGGTACCATTTTAACTAGCAGTTCAATAAACACCTGTAAGTTATGAAGTGGCTATCAATGAATTTGTTTTCTATGAAATAGTTTATTAGAAATCACCTTTGTTCCATAGTCCAGGATTAGTTTGAGATATCCAGCTGTGCATTGTTTAAAGGGTTCAAAACGGACCTGAAGTCCTAGGGCTGATAATGCACAGGCTGGTCTTCATAGAGTGGAGATGGTTGGTATGAAGAATAATGGTGCTTCTACTGTGTTAACTCGGTATACTTTGCGTGGAATAGGTTGTTTTAATCATTTAACTGATACAAGTGTTTGTTTTATTATTATTTTTCCCTTTTTCAACTTTTATTTTAGGTTCAGGGTGTACGTGTGCAGATTTGTTACATGGGTAAATTGCAGGTAGCTGGGGTTTGGTGTACAAATGATTTTGTCACCCAGGTAGTAAGCATAGTACTTGATAGGCAGTTTTTAGACTCTCACACTCCTCCCAGCCTCCATGCCCAACTAGCCCCTGGGGTCTGTTGTTCCCCTCTTTGTGTCTATGTGTGCTCAATGTTTAGTTACCACTTCTAAGTGAGAACATACAATATTTGTTTTCTGTTTGGCATAAATTTGCTTAGGATAATGGCCTTCAGTTGCATCCACATTGCTGCAGAAACCATGATTTCATTCTTTTTTATGATTATGTACTATTATATGGTGTATATGCCCCACATTTTTTTTATCCAGTCCACCAGTGACGGACATCTAGTTTGATTTCATGTCTTGGCTCTTGTGAATAGTGCTGTGATGAATATATGAGTGTGTGTATATTTTTGGTAGAACAGTGTATATTTCTTTGGGTAAATACGCAGTAATGGGATTGCTGGGTCAAATGGTAGTTCTATGTTAAGTTCTTTGAGAAATCCCCAAGTTGCTTTCTACAGTGGCTGAACTAATTTACACTCCCTCCAGCAGTGCCTAAGAGTTCCCTTTTTTACACAACCTCACCAGCATCTGTTTGCTTTTGTTGTTTGTTTTTGTTTTGACCCTTTGATAATAGTCATTCTGACTTATGTGAGAGGACATCTCATTGTGGTTTTGATTTGCATTTCCCTAATGATTCGTGATGTTGAGCATTTTTAAATTTGGTTTATTGGCTGTGTGTATGTCTTCTTTGTAGAAGTGTCTATTCATGTCCTTTGCTCATTTTTTTCAGAGGTTGTCTGATTTTGCTTGTTAAGTTTCTTATATATTCTGAATGTTATACCTTTGTTGGATGCAAAGTTTGCAAATATTTTCTCTCATTCTGTAAGTTTTCTGTTTATTCTTTGATAGTTTCTTTTGCTGTGCAGAGGCTCGTTAGTTTAATTATGTCCCATCTGTCTATTTTTGTTTTAGTTGCCATTGCTTTTGGAGACTTCATCATGAAATCTTTGCTAAGGCCTATGTCCAGAATAATATTTCTTAGGTTTTCTTCTAGGGTTTCTATAATTTTACATTTTCATTTAAGTCTTTAATCCATCTCGAGCTGATTTTTGTATCAGAGGGAGTCTGGTTTCAATCTGCTGCGTATGGCTCATCAGTGATCCCAGCACCATTTGTTGAACAGGGAATCCTTTCCCCATTGCTTGTTATCGTTGACTTTGTCAGAGATCAGATGGTTGTAGATGTGTAGCTATATTTCTGGGTTCTTTAACCTGTTTCATTGGTCTGTGTGTCTGTTTTTGTATCAGTACCATGCATTTTGGTTACTGTAGGCTTAGAGTGCAGTTTGAATTTCGGTAGTGTGATGCTTCAGGCATTGTTCTCTTTGCTTAGGATTTCTTTGGCTATTTGGGCTCTTAGTTGGTTCCATATAAATTTTAGAATAGTTTTTTCTAATTCTGTGAAAAATGTCATTGGTAGTTTGATAGGAATAGTATTAAATCTATAAATTGCTCTGGGCAGTATGGCTATTTTAACAATATTGATTCTCCCTCAAGAGTATAGAAAGTTTTCCATTTGCTTGTGTCATCTCTTATTTCTTTCAGCAGTGTTTTGTAATTCTCACTGTAGAAATTTCTTACCTCTCTGCTTAGCTATATTCCTAAGTATTTTATTCTTTTTGTGGCTGTTGTGAGTGGGATTGCGTTCTAGATTTTGTTCTCAGCTTGGATGTTATTAATGTATAGAAATGCTACTAATTTGTATACATTGATTTTTGTACCCTGAAACTTTACTGAAATTGTTTATCAGTTCTAAGAGCCTTTTGGCAGAGACTCCAGGGTTTTCTAGCTATAGGATCATAATGTCTGTAAAGAGAGGTAGTTTAACCTCCTCTCTTTCTATTTAGATGTCTTTTTTAAATGTATCTTGCCAGGTTGCTGTAGCTAGTGAGAGGTGAAGCCAGCTGGGCTTCTGGGTCGGGTGGGGACTTGGAGAGCTTTTCTAACTAGAAGATTGTAAACACACCAATCAGTGCTCTGTGTCTAGCTAAAGGATTGTAAATGCACCAATCAGCACTCTGTAAAAAATGCACCAAGCAGTACTCTGTAAAATGGACCAATCAGCACTCTGTAAAATGGACCAATCAGCAGGAGGTGGGTGGGGATAAATAAGGGAATAAAAGCTGGCCACCCCAGTCAGCAGTGGCAACCCGCTCAGGTTCCCTTCCAGGCTGTGGAAGCTTTGTTCTTTTGCTCTTCACAATAACTCTTGCTGCTGCTCACTCTTTGGGTCCTCACTACCTTTATAAGCTGTAGCACTCACTGCGAGGGTCTGTGGCTTCATTCCTGAAGTCAGTAAGACCACGAACCCACCAGGAGGAACAAACGGCTCCAGACAGGCCACCTTTAAGAGCTGTAACACTCCCTGCTAAGATCTGCAACTTTGCTCCTAAAGTCAGCGAGACCATGAACCCACCAGGAGGAACAAACAACTCCGGACGTGCCACCTTTAAGAACTGTAACACTCACTGTGAAGGTCTGCGGCTTCACTCTTGAAGCCTGCAAGATACAATCCCACCGGTAGGAAGAAACTCTGGACACATCTGAACATCTGAAGGAATAAACTCAAGACACACCTTCTTTAAGAACTGTAATACTCACCAACTCAGGACACACCATCTTTAAGAACTGTAATACTCACTGCAAGGGTCTGTGGCTTCATTCTTGAGGTCAGCAAGACCAAGAACCCACAGGAGGAAACGAATTCCAGACACACTAGGACTTCCAGAACTATGTTGAATAGAAGTGGTGAGAGTGGGCATCCTTGTCTTGTTCCAGTTAGCTTTTTAAGTAACTACAGTTGATCCTTGAACAACGTGGTTTTGAACTGCATGGGTCCAACTATATGTGGATGTTTTTCAATAAAAGTTACAACAAATATGCCTGCCTCTCCTGCCTCCCCTTCCATCTCCTCCACGTCTTCTGCCTCTGCTACCCATGAGATAGCAAGACGAATCCCTCTTCTTCTTCCTCCTCCTCAGCCTACACAATGTGAAGACAGTAAGAATGATGACCTTTATGATGATCAACTTCCAAATAGTAAATGCATTTTCTTTCTTACAATTTTCTTAATGACATTATCTTTTCTCTTGCTTACTTTATTGTATGTAAAGAAATATAGTATATAATAGATAACCAGGATCCTTTTTTAAAAGAATAATTAGGCCGGGCACAGTGACTTATGCCTGTAATCCCAACATTTAGGGAGGTTGAGGTGGGTGGATCATGAGGTCAGGAGTTTGAGACCAGCCTGGCCAACATGGTGAAACTGTCTCTACTAAAAATACAAAAATTAGCCGGGCTTGGTGGCGGGCTCCTGTAATCCCAACTACTCGGGAGGCTGACGCAGGAGAATCGCTTGAACCTGGGAGGCAGAGGTTGCAGTGAGCTGAGATTGCACCATTGCATTCCAGCCTCGGCAACAGAACAAGACTCCATCTTAAAAAAATAATAATTAAATACAAGAATATACATATAATACATATGTAAGATGTTAATGAACTCTTTACATTATTGGTAAGGCTTCTGGCAAACAGGAAGATACTAATAGTCAAGTTTGGGGGGAGTCAAAAGTTTTATGTGGATCTTCAACTGTGCAAAGGTTCAGCCTTTAACCCCCATGTTGTTCAAGGGTCAACTGTAATTAAAATTTTCTTATGTGAGATTTGATATAGTAGAGTATTTGTTTTTTACACTGAATGTGTATTAGTGTGCTAGAGCTGCTATAACAAATGCCACAGACTGGATGGCTTTAACAACAACCAAAAAATATTCTCTCAAAATTTTGTATGCTAGAAGGCCAAGATAAAGATGTCATAAAAATTTAGTTTCTTCTGAGGCCTTCTTCTTTGGCACATAGATGGCCAGCTTCCTAGTGTCTTCACATCACATTCCCAGTGTGTGTGTCTGTGTCCTAATCTCCGTACAAGAACACAAGTCAACTTGGTTTAGAGTTCAGTGTAATGACCTCTTTTAACCTTGATTTTATCATTAAAGTCCTTTTCCCCAAGTATTACCACATGCTGAGGAGGATTAGAACTTCAGTGTGTAAATTTTGGGCAAACACAATTAAACCACGTGGATAGTTACCTTTGGATAAGAAACATTTGTATTTATGTACTGTAAGAGTACACACATCTACTATACAAATGTAGTAATTCATGTAAAAAGGATACTGGTTATCTATGGTTCTATCACATGGAAAAACACACTGGAAAGATAGTAGAATTTATTGTGTGTTTTCCCTCCCTTTATTGTATAGGTTATGGAAATGCCCAGTTTTATAAAAGACAACAATATTCTTCAGTGATGTGTTCTATAAAGAATACTTAAATCTTCATTCACCACAACACATGAACCAGTATCTCTTCAGATCAAATTATCCTCAGAATTCATGGTCTATTCTATAATCAATGGTAGTTTCAATTGTGCTTCTCCCAGACTGTATTAACGTGAACAATGATACCGTTTAAAGTCTGTCACCATTTTCAGGTGGTGTATTATCAATGTTTCAAAAACAGCAAGTTGTGGCAATATTTCATAAGCCATATGCTGTTAGATACTCATACATGAAAAATAGTTTCTGTTGCCAAGTAATTTTGGAAATTCTTCGTTAAAGCTAAGGTGTTTCCATGTGGAAGCATTTCTTATAGTTTTAAATGTTCTAAAGTGAAATAATGATGGAATATAACATGGGACAGATCTGAAACTTATTTTATCATAGAAAATTTTGTGGAATAAGCATCTCAGAACACATATTTTGAATCAGGAAGTCTAGGAAGTCTTTCTGTTACTACATACGATCCCTCCCTCTTTTAAAACTTCATGGGTATTCATCTTGTATTTATTTTACTTATTATATGATGCCTTTTATTATTAGCATCTATACAGGCAAAATGATTTTGTAATTGACCCAAAGCAAACAGCTACTAAAACACACAAGCAAAATTTGAATACAAGGTTAGTGTTTTATTTTGTTTTTACTTTAAAACCCTCACTCTTTTCAGTCTACAATTAATCTGGGCTTTCAATTCAGCCCCTGTGGCATACTCCTGTATTCTCAGCTACTTGGGGGCTGTGGTAGGAAGATCCCTGGAGCCCAGAAGTTGGAGGTCAGCCTGGGCAACATAGTAAGTCTCTGTCTCAAAAAATAAAATAAAATAAAACTAAAAATTCAAATGTGATTGTAGAGCTACAGAAATCTTAGCTTCCTTATAACTTACACTAGCTAGTTACACTAACTAGTTAATGGCTAGGTTAACACGTATGGCTTTCCTACAAAAGAGCACTTCCACACCTTGAAGAAATATTATCTAGTTATGAAGTGTTGTGTTTGCTAGGGAGCATTGCCATTCAAATGTATTGTTTATTATCTATGAGTTTTTGAGAGTCTAAATTTAGACAGGATTTTGAGACTCGGTGAACTCCAGTGATTCATCATAGATAAATTATGTAAAACCTACAAAAATTTTAAGACACAAGGTAGAAACATTTTTGAAACATGAAGGAGTTTTGTGATATAAAACCTGTAAAACTGGAACTTTGCTTCAAGAGACAATGACATGAACACTAGAATGTGCTCATTTTCTGGCATGATTCTGATGTTCCTATTTGTTGACATAACATCTCTAGTTATCCGCTCCTCCTATTATTCAGTAGTATTGCTTCAATGAACAAATATTAATGACTAGAGAAAAGAGACTTTAGTATTCATAATTATTCTCAAATTTTAATTATGTCAGTTCATATTTATTACTGTGCCTGAATTTCAGTTATGATTGAGAAAGCAGTAGTATTTATTATTACATTATGATTTCCAGTAATTTATAAGATGAGAGTTGGCCACATAAAGACTGCTAATAGTAGTATTTGTAAAAACTCACCAGAATGCTTCATTTGAAATCTAATTAAGGCAATCCGTGAAGTAATTAATATAAACTTACAGTTTTGAACAAAAAGGAAAAATGAAAACTTTTCTCGGTTTGATACCTCATAGTAGAAGCAATTTCAGTCCTTTTCATCGAAATAGAATCTTTTGCTCAATAAAGACTACATTAAAAAACATGAGGTTTCATATTTATTTTCTTCTGTCTTCTAAGGTCCTTATTATTATACATGAGGACTTCAGTCTTCAGAATCCACAGGATCATGACAGGAAGAATGAAATAACTGAAACATCAGTTTTGACACAGGCTACAATTTACAACCTCAGCCAAAATAGCGTTTGTAATAGTTTGTTACTTGAAATTCAGACTTAAATTGCTATTTAGCCACACATGGAAATGTAACAATTTAAATTCATTAAATTACAGTTAAACAATAGCATCTCAATACCATCTATCATAAATCATTGCATATTTAAAATGACTCTGGTAAACAATTCAATAAATATTTCTTCCTCATATTTTTCACAGCTAAAAATGGATGTTGAGGCATGCCAATTCATATATGCCTGTTTCTAATAAATGAAACCTGAGAACAAGAAGTAACTTAACTAAATTAGCTCCTAAATCAACCTAGCGGTAATCTGGGAAGCTGACTGAAAATAAACCCCCAAAGAATATTCCTGTATGACAAAAATCAAAGAGCCCTGGAAAAGAAATCAGGACAATGGGGATCTAGTTACTGAATATGTTTCTTTTTTCTTTTCTTTTTCTTTCTTTCTTTCTTTTTTTTTTGAGACACATTCTCGCTCTGTTGCCCAGGCTGGAGTGCAGTGGCACAATCTTGGCTGACTGCAACCTCTACCTCTCGGGTTCAAGCCATTCTTGTGCCTCAGCCACCCGAGTAGCTGAGATTACAGGCATGGCCTCCATGCCCAGCTAATTTTTGTATTTTTGGTAGAGACAAGTTTTCGCCATTTTGGCCAGGATGGTCTTGATCTCGTGACCTCAACTGATCTGCCCGCCTTGGCCTCCCAAAGTGTTGGGATTACAGGTGTGAACCACTGAGCCCAGCCCTCTTGAATATGCTTCCCTTGCTGATGTGAAAAGGAAAATCACTTCAGCTCCCTGAATATCAGTTCTCCATCAGTTAGATGAAGAGGATAAAGTAAAGTTTTCTGATGTCCAGTTCCAAAGACTCTATAATTCTTAATTGAATTTTTTTTAGTGTTCTGAGTATAGAATTCTATGTATAGCATTTAACTTTGTGACAGGCACTCTTATAAATATTAAATGGGCACATTTGTTATGATTTTTTTCAAACAGGTTTATTAACTGAGAAATAATTCGCATATCCAATTCACCCATCTAAAGTATGCAGTAAATTCCTTTTAGTGTATCCATAGAGTTATGCAGACATCACCACAATCAAGTTTAGAACACTTTCATTACCCAGAAAAAAAAACCCTATACACTTTGACCATCACCTTCATCCCAAAATTTCCCATCCCTCCCAGGCTTAGGCCACCACTAAAGCACTTCCGTCTCTGTAGATTTGCCAGTTCTGGTGTTTAATATAAACAGAATCATGCAATATGTGGTACTTTGTAAATGGTTTATTTTTTGATGACAAAATATGTTTAAGGTTCATTCATCTTATAGCTTATTTCAGTGCTTTATTTCTATTTCTACTCCTAGTTATACACCCAAAAGAAATAAAAACAAATACTATCAAAAAGCTTTTATGTGAATGTTCATAGCAGCACTATGAATGGAAAAATAAAATGTGAGTATATCCATTAGGAATGATGGAATATTATTAGTTGGATAATTATTAATTATAATTAATAATTTAATTTAATAGTCAATGGTAACATTAACAATGGAGCATTATTTCTGAATAATATTCTCAATGTTATTTCTGCATAATATTCTAAATAATCCCTTGTATGGATATACTCTCATTTTATTTTTCCATTCATAAAGCTGCTATGAACATTCACACAAAAACTTTTTTGGTAATATTTTTTTTTATTTCTTTTGGGTGTATAGGTAGGAGTAGAATTGCTGGTTCATATGGTAATTCTATGGTTAGCATTTTGAGGAAAATCTAGTCTGTTTTCTAAAGTGGCTGCACCATTGTACATTCCTGCCATCAGCATACCAGAGTTCCAACGTCACTACATTCTCATTCTTGCCAACACTTGCTATCATCTTCTTTTTGTTTATTGACATCTTAGTGTGTATAAAGTGGTACCTCACTGTGGTTTTCATTTCCATTTCTCTGATTAATAATGTTGAATGTCTTTTCATTTTTTTTTTTGGTCAATTACATATATTCTTTAAAAAATGTCAATTCGAAGTCTTTGCCAATTTTGAAAATTAGAATTTATGTCTTTATGTTATTGAGTGGTAAGAATTCTTTATATAGCTTAGACACAATTCTCTTATCAACCATATGATTCGAAAAATTCTCTCCCATTATGTAGGTTTTCTTTTCACTTTCCTTATGGTGTTTTTGGAAGCACAAAGTTTTTTATTTTGGTGTGAAGTCCAGCACACACACACACATGTATACATACACAGACACATACGTAAATACACACACATATATGTGTATCTATATTTGTGCCTATACTTTTGCTGTCATATTAAAGAGAGCTTTGTCCAATCTAAGGCCTAATTGAATTTTCAGTTTTCACCTCAACATGAACATGGAATAAAAAACTCACAATACCAAACATGTACTTCCGACTGTCAAATTATATTTCAAGTTTACACAATGACATAAAACCTCATATTAATTTATGTATAACTTTTGGTAGTAAAATGCAAATATAGATGTCTTATACATATGCATTTTGAGATAATTTAATCATCAATAACTTTTTATGTTTTAATTTTTTTATTTTAGAAGTTTTAGATTCACAGAAAAGTTACTAAGATAGCAGTTTTTGTTTTTTCTTTTTTGAGATGAAAGGTGGAGTCTCTGTCACCCAGGCTGGAGTGCAGCGGCATGATCTCAGCTCACTGCAACATCCACCTCCCGGGTTCAAGCGATTCTCCTGCCTCAGTCTCCCAAGTAGCTGGGACTACAGGTGCCTGGCACCACACCTGGCTAATTTTGTATTTTTAGTAGAGACAGGGTTTCACCACGTTGGCCAGGGTGGTCTCGAACTCCTGACTTCAAATGATCCACCCACCTTGGTCTCCCAAAGTGCTGGGATTACAGGTGTGAGCCACCCAGCCACACAGAGAGTTTTCATGTACTTTGCACCCAGTTTCCCCTATTACTAACCTCTAAGTCAGGTGCACTGGTTCACACCTGTAATCCCAGTGCTTTGGGAGGCTGAGGCAGGAGGATTACCTGAGTTCAGGAGTTAGAGACCAGCCTGAGCAATATAGCAAGACTTGATGTCTACTTAAATAAAAAATAAAAACCTGTCCAGGCATGGTGGGATGCCTGCAATCCTAGCTACTCAACAGGCTGAGGCAGGAGGATCACTTGAGCGCAGAAGGCCAAGGCTACAGTGAGCTATGGTCACACTAGCCTGGGTGAAGGAGCAAGACTTTAAAAAAAAAAAAAAAAAAAAGATTCTTATATTAGTATGTTGCATTTTTCTCAATTAATGAGCCAACATTGATATAGTATTATTAGCTAATATTCATATATTATTTAAATTTCCTTAGTTTTTATGTAATGTCCTTTTTAACAGAAAACCACACTGCATTTAGTCATCCTGTCTCCTTACGTTCCTCTTACCTGCGACAGTTTCTCACACTATTCCTTGTTTTTAATTACCTTGTCCTTTTGAAAAGTACTGGTCAGATATTTTATAGAATGGTCTTTAGTTGGTATTTGCTTGATGATTTTCTCATGATTAGACTGAGGTTCTGAGTCTCAGGGAGGAAGACTACAGAGGTAAAATGCCATTTTAATCCATTATAACAAGCATACATTCTATCAACGTGATTTCTTTGTCATGGCATACTGTTATCCTTGATCACAGGGCTGGAATAGTATTTATCTGATTTCTCCACTGAAAAGTTACTGTTTTTTCACCTGTTCATACTGTAATCTTTGGAATAAAGTCACTATGCATGGTCCACCTTATGTTTCACCACCCTGAGGGCAGAATATCCTCAGATTTTTTTTGTATTATTCTGCATAGAAGATTTGTCTGAGGTCAGACATGGTGGCTCACACCTGTAATCCCAGACTTTGGGAGGCTGAGGCGGGCGGATCACCTGAGGTCAGGAGTTTGAGACCATCCTGACCAACATGGTGAAACCCCATCTCTACTAAAGATACAAAAATTAGCCAGGCATGGTGGTGGGTACTTGTGGTCCCAGCTACTCAGGAGGCTGAGGCAGGAGAATCACTTGAACCTGGGAGGTGGAGGTTGCAGTGACCTGAGATCATGCCACTGCACTCCAGCCTGGGCGACAGAGCAAGACTGTCTCAAAAACAAAGAAAAAAAAAGGTACTAGAAAGGATCTGGGCACTAGATTGACCGGTTGTGAACAAGGTGTCTTTGCTTCCATAACCTATCAGCTGATATGCAGTGATGTTTTGGTCAGTGACCAACTGCATTTAGGATGGTGGCCCAATAAGATTATAATGGAGCTGAAAAATTCTTAGCGCCTAGTCACATTGTAGAAATGGTAATATCTTGAGGCAATGCATTACCTTTTCTATGTTTGATTCATGTAGATACACAAATATTTACGATTGTGTTACAATTGCCTACAGTATTCAGTGCGGTAACAGGCTGTACAGATTTGTAGCTTAGGAGGAATAGGCTTTACCATATAGCCGAGGTGTGTAGTGGGCTGAACCACCTAGTTTGTGTAAGTACATTCCATGATTTTCACACAATGATGAAATGCATTTCTCAGTATGCAGCCCTGTCATTAAGCAATACAGGACTGCATATGTATCCATATGTTACTATATTAAGCTAAACATGGGGTAATATTAAGGTCTCCAACTAAAACTCACCACTACATTGATCATTCTAGCTGTTTTTCTTGCTTATCTGTAACCTCCCACTCCAACAGTCACAAAACATGGCTCTCACCATGTGTGATCCATGTATTTACTCAATTCTGGTGTACATGTACAGTGGTTTCAGAACTCCTTAGCCATACATCTATGGGGAATACCCTTATTAACCACAATTGATTTCCAAAGTTGCTGGGGTCAGCACTGATTCCCTTTAGTGAGATTTTAATAGTATACATAATAAGATCATTTTGTCACAGTCTGCATGTCATACTGAGAACCTCCAGTCTTCTAAATATATATTTTAAATTTGCATACATTAATAGTCACCCTGTGTAAAGGTCTGTGTGTTTGACAAATTCATCATGCCGTGTGTCCACCATTAGGCTCCTACAGAATAATTTTCCCACTGTAAAATAATCCCCTTAGCTTCACCAAGTTAACCCGACCGTTCTTTGAACCCTGCCAAACACTGCTCTATTTACCATTTGCACAGTTCTGTCTTGACACAAATGTAATTATGAAGGATATAATTTTTTCATGCTGTCTTCTTTCAACTAAAAATAAACATGTAAGATGTATCCATGTATTTTCATGACTTGGTAGCTCATTCCTTTTTATCTCTGAACAATATTCCATTGTATGGTATACCATAGTTGTCCATTTGTAGGACATCTTTGTTGCCTCCAAGTTTTGACAATTATGAATAAAGCAGCTATAAAATTTTGCTTACAGGCATTTATATGAACATAAGTTTTCAAATAAGTGGGGAGAATACCAAAACATGTGATTGCTGGATTGTTATGGTGATCCTACACTAGCTTTGTAAGAAACTGCCACACTGCTTTCTAAAGTAGCAGTGAAATCCCACCATTTCTAAATCCCATTTTGAAATCTCACCACCAATTAATGAAAGTTCCAGTTGGGTCTTCACCAACAATTAATATTATTTGTTTTTTCTTGTTTTATTTTGTTTAATGTTAGCCATTCTATGTAGTGTTACTTAATTTTTGTTTTTATTTGTGGTTCTAATGACAAATGATGTTGGAAATCTTTTTCTACACTTTTTTTAAATCTATCATCTATCTGTTTATTTTTTCTATTGATATCATATTGGTGATGTGAATAGTTAAATTTTTGCCAATTTTTTAGTTGGATTGTTAATTTTTTATTATGGAGTTTTAAGAGTTCTTTCTGTAGTTAATACACAAATCTTTTGTCAGATAAATGTTATTCAAATATTTTCTCCTAGTCTGTGGTTTTAACTTTTCATTCTCTTAACTCTATACTTCATTTGTCAGAAGTTTAAATTTTAATCAATTCAAACATCATTTTCCCCTTTACTATTGAAATTGTTGTGTTGAATCTAAAGTCTCATCACCAAACCCAAGGTCATATAAATAAGTTTTTTCTCCTTTGTTTTCTTCTAGAAGTTTTCAAGTTTTGCATTTTCAAGTTAATGATTCAGTTTAATTTTAGTGTAAAGTGTGGGTTCTATGCCTAGATTTATTTATTTGTTTTTGCATTATGAACGTCCAAGTCCAATTGTTCCAGCAGTTTTTTGAAAACACCATACTTTCTCCATTGAAGTGCCTTTGCTCATTTGTCAAAAATCAGTTGGTTATATTTTTATTGGTCTATCTCTGGGCTCTCTCTATGTTCCACAATTCTGTGTCTATTCTTTCATCAAAACCATGTTATCTTGATTTCTGTAAGTTTTACAGTGTCTTAAAATCAGGTAGTGGGGGGTCTTCCAACTTTGTTCTTTCTAGATATTGTATTAATTATTCTTGACATTTTATCTTTCCATACACATTTTACAATCAGTTTGTCTATATTCCACTAATAGTTTGCTGGGCTTTTGACAATGGTTGCAAGGAATCTACAGGTGAATTGGAAAGGACTGACGTTTTACCAATCTTGTGTCTTCCAATCTATTTATTAATATTGTATTTAATTTTTTCATTAGTGTTTTGTAGTTTCCACATATTTATTTTGTTAATGCTATATTTTGGTGCTATTATGTATTTTATGATTTTTTTAATTTTCAAATTTCAATTATTCATTGCTAGTAAATAGAGAAACAACTGACTTTTGTATATTGACCTTGTATTCTAGGACATTGTTATTTTTCCTTATTTGTTTCAGTTTTGTTTTCCTGGGCAGAGATTTGGGTAGGGTAGATACTTCGGAATTTTGTATGTAGACAACCATATCTTTAGAATGTTGACTAGGAGTTGTGAGAGAGGACATCATGGCTTTGTTCCCAGTCCTGAAGGGAAAGAGTCTCTTACCATTAAGCATATTAACTATGGCTCAGCACGGTGGCTCACACCTGTAATCCCAGCACTTTGGGAGGGCGAGGTGGGTGGATCAGCTGAGGTCAGGAGCTAGAGACCAACCTGACCAATATGGTGAAACCCAGTCTTTACTAAAAATATGAAAATTAGCCAGGTATGATGGCAGGCGCCTGTAATCCCAGTTACTCGGGAGGCTGAGGCAGGAGAATCACTTGAACCCGGGAGGTGGATGTTGCAGTGAGCTGAGATTGTGCCACTGTACTCCAGCCTGGGTGACAGATCGAGACTCTGTCTCAATAAATAAATAAATACATACATACATAAATACATAAACTATAAGATTTTTATTTATTTTAAAAACCAAGTTGAGAACTTCTGTCTAGTCCTAGTAGTCTGAGAGTTTTAATATGAATGGATGTTGAATTTTTTCAAATGATTTTAATGTCAAATTATATGGTCATGAAATTTTCTTCAATAGTTTGTGGATTGCATTAGTGATTTACTAATGTTGAACCTGTTTTGAATACCTGGAATAAATCCTGCTTGGTTATGGTGTGTAATGATTGTTATACATTATTGGATTTGGTTTGATAATTTGTAAAGGATTTTTATGTCTGCATGAATGAGAAAGGTTGGTCTGTAGTTTTCTTTTTCTGTAATGTCTTTATCTGATTTTGGCATTAAAATAATTCAGAATTAAGACAATTTTGGAATTAAGATAATTCTAGCCTCATAGAATAAGTCAGGAAGTATTCCTTCTGCTTCATTTCTGAGGAAAATTGGTATTATTTCTTCCTAAATGTCTGATAGAGCACAGCAATGAAATTATTTGGATCTGGTGCTTTTTTATTTTTAAAACTTATCAATTTTTTTATTCAATTTATTTGAGAGATATAGAGCTGTTTATATTATATTTCTCCTAATATAGTTTTGATTGTTTATGTCTTTTAAGAAATGGGTCCATTTAAGTTATCAAATATGTGGGAATATAATTGTTCATAGTATTTCTTTATTTGTCTTTTAAAATCCTTGAAATTATTAGTAGTGATGCCTCCTCTTTCATAACTGATTTTAATAATTCATGTCTTTCTCTCTTTTCATGGTTATCTTGGCTAGAGTCTTATTTATTGTATTGAGCTTTTCAAAAAACAACGTTTTAATTTTCTTGATTTTTAAAAATTGTTTTTGTTTTAAAATCATTGAATTTTGCTTAATTTTTATTTTTTTTCTGCTTGCTTTAAGCTTTATTTAGTCTTTCCCACTAGTTTCCTAAGATGGAGGCTAAGTTATTAATTTTAGATCTTAATTATTTTAAATGTATAAATTTAGTGCTGTAATTTTCTATCTAGGCACTGTTTTTGCAGCAGCTCAAAATGTTATGTTGTACTTTTGATTCCATTTAACACACTATATTTTTCTTTTTATCCTCAAATTATCTTATTTACTTACTATCTTATTATCTATATCTTATTTAGAAGTATGTTGCTTAAGGCCAGGCACAGTGGCTCACGCATGTATTCCCAACACTTTGGGAAGCCAAGGCGGGTGGATCATGAGGTCAGGAGTTTGAGACCAGCCTGGCCAATATGGTGAAACCCCATCTCTACTAAAAACACAAAAATTAGCCAGGCGTGGTGGCGGGCGCCTGTAGTTCCAGCTACTCAGGAGGCTGAGGCAGAAGAATCACTTGAACCCAGGAGGTGGAGGTTACAGTGAGCCAAGATTATGCCACTGCACTCCAGCCTGGTGGCAGAGCGAGACTCCGTCTCAAAAAAAAAAAAAAGAAAGAAAGAAAAAGAAAAAGGAGTATGTTGCTTAATCTCTATTTATTTTTGGATTTTCCAAATATCTTTCTGTTACTGATTTCCAGTTTAACTCCATTGCAGAAAAAGAATAAACTTTGTACAATTTCCATGATTTTAATTGGCTGAAGGGTCCTTTATGACCCAGGATGGGCTTTATCTATATTGGTGAATGTTCTATGCAAACTTGAGAAGAATGTATAGTCTGCTGCTGTTGAATGGCATATTCAACAAATGTCAATTACATTAAATTCATTGATAGTGCTCTTCAAATCTCCTGTATTCTTACTGATTTTCTGCTTGCTTGATTTATTGAACACTGACTAAGGGGTGTCAAAGTCTCTAATTATAGTAGTGGAATTATTAATTCCTCCTTTTAATTTCTCTCTCTCTCTTTTTTTTTTTTTTTTTTTTTTTTTTTTTTGAGAGAAAGTCTCACAATTTCGCCCAGGCTCGAGTGCAGTGGCATGATCTCAGCTCACTGCAACCTCCGCCTCCCGAGTTCAAGTGATTCTCCTGCCTCAGCTTTCTGAGTAGCTTGGATTACCGGCATTTGCCACCATGCCCAGCTAGTTTTTGTCTTTTAGTAGAGATGGGGTTTTGCCATGTTGGCCAGGCTGATCTCAAATTCCTGACCTCAGGTGATCCACTCACCTTGGACCCCCAAAGTGTCATGTATTTTCACATATATATTTTGGGCTGTTATGTAGATCCAAGTCTCTCACCTATATCATTTCTTTCTATTTGAAAAACATGTAACTTTATTGTAGAAAGATCTGCTGGTGATTAATTAGTTTGTGTTAGTCTGAATACGTCTTTATTTCTCCAGATCTAGGTTGGTGGGGTATTTTTTCTTTAACAAGATAAGTGTTTTATTCTACTCTCTTTTGTTTACATTGCTTCCAATAGATGTCTTGTGTAACTTCCAATTCTTTCCCTTCTTTAGTTAACATTTCCCTCTTCATCTCAAAATATTCACTGCTGGTATTCAAATCACGCCTATGTTGCACCTTTTAAAATTGCCCTAAAATTCTTTCATGTTCTATCATGTTTTCCCCATTCATTTTTTTCTCTTTGCATTTCAGTTGAGGACGTTTTTTACTGACCCATCTTCAAGTTCACTGACTCTTTCCTTGGTCCTGTCAAATCTACTAATGAGCCTGTTAAAGGCACCCTTTATTTCTCTTAGGATACTTTTTGTTTCTAGTATTTCCTTTTGGAACCTTGTTAGAGTTCTCATCTTGATGTCTGCTTGCACTGCCCATTTGTTTTTAAACTTTGTTAATTTATTTTTTTTGCTAGAGCCCGATATTATTTTGTTCTCACACTGCTAATAAAGACATACCCGAAACTGGATAATTTATAAAGAAAAAGAGGTTTAACAGACTTGTAGTTCCACATGGCTGGGGAGGCCTCACAATCATGGCAGAAGGCAAAGGAAGAGAAAATCGTGTCTTATGTGGTGGCAGGCAAGAGAGAGCGTGTGCAGGGGGGCTCCCCTTATAAAACCGTCAGATCTCATGAGACTTATTCACTATCACAAGAACAGCCTGGGAAAGACCTGCTCCCATAAGTTAATTACCCCCCACTGGGTCCCTCCCATGACATGTGGAAATTATGGGAGCTGCAATTAGAGATTTGAGTGATGATACAGCCAAACCATATCCAGCCCTTGACTGATTAATCATAATTTAAAATATTTATCTGATAATTTCATCATCTGTGTCATAGCTGAGTCTGGTTCTGAACCTTTTCTGTGTCTCCTGATTTTTTTTTTTTTTTTTTTGGCCATTTAGCAAGTCTTGTAATATTTTTCAGTTAGCATACTGTTTAGTTAATAGGAACTAAGGAACTGAGGTACATAGGTGAATACAGTGGGGACATCTGTTAATTTGTCTAAGATTTAGCATGTATTTAGTATCAGATATAGCTAAGGTGCCGGGGGTCTCATCTTCCTCTAATGTCCCTATTTGTGTTCCCTTTCTTATCTTTCAGCCTCCCTAAGTACTCTTCATCCAAGAATCTGTGTCCTGCAGCGTTTTCAGCTGTAATCTTGTTTTATTATACTGAAGGTCTGTCACTGTGATGGAAAGTTGTGGCGGAGGGGGAATGTTTTATAATCTTATGAGTAATCTTGGTCTTTTAATGGGCCTGTGTCTCTGGTCTATAACCTTCACACATGTTTCTCTGGTGATTTTTGTTTACTTGTTTGTTTCATTTTGGGGTCCTCATTCCATCCACTCTCTTCCCATACTGCAGTCTTCCCAATCTATTTCTTTGAATCTTTGCCTTCCCATTGACTATATTTTTATCCTTCCATAAGAGAGACAGAAAGGCTAAAGTGGACAGGAGTAGAGGAATAATGGATAATCCTTGGCCAAAGTCATTTACCCTAGAAAGAAGGCCTTTGTTAAGGAGAAAGGTGAGATATGTTTCACAATGATTACTTTTTCCCTCCCTCTAACAGAGCCAGGAGGTGAACTTGGTTCTTCACTCTGAGAGCCTGGTGTGGTTCCTGGAGTTAAAACCCATGGAAATTTGGCCTACAAGCCTATGGTCCTCCGGAGACTCTCACTTTCCACACCAGTCCACTTCCAGCAATTTTTCACACCTGTCCGCTTCCAGCAATTTATCAAAATTACCATTTAAGTGCTCTTACTGGTTCATGGCTATGGTAGCTTCAATTCCAGTTAAGCAGATCTCATCTGTGTCTCTCTAGATGCATCTGTTTCTGCAGATTTTGGAATGGCTATTTGCCCTGCAACCTCATTTCTTTGCTAGGCCCATGATAGATCCATGATAAGCCCAGTTCTTTTTTTATATAAGAAGGGATTACTTACACGGACTTTGAAGCTAAGACTAATAGTACCACCAATGACTTTATTTAAAAAATAAGAGAACAGTAAAGATAAGGTAATATGTATTCTTGATCCTCAACAAGATAG
Organism: Colobus angolensis palliatus; assembly: GCF_000951035.1. Lineage (NCBI taxonomy): Eukaryota > Metazoa > Chordata > Mammalia > Primates > Cercopithecidae > Colobus > Colobus angolensis. The sequence goes on from NW_012117377.1 coordinate 164,778, forward strand.
AAAGAGACATAGAAAGAGAGATAAACACATACACATACAGAAAGAGAGAGACATCCTTTAAAGACTATGGTACTTTAAATACTAAATCACTGGACACCACAGGCTTAATCAGGCTTCATCATGAAGTCATGATTATTTGTGGATATTAATAGAGTAAAAGGTGAACAGCTCATAAAGAGTTAATTTACTTAATGAATAGAAATATAACAACAGGGATATACAACGTGTAAGTCAAAGACATAGGCAGATAAGATATAATAATAGAAATAAATAATTTTTATATTCTACCTCTGTTGATTTGATGGACACACTGTAAGTTGATCCCTGATAATTCCTTTTTCCTAGTGTCTACATTTGATTGTAATTCCTTCCTATTAATGTGAGTGGATTACGTGACTTGCTTCTAACCGATAATATAGATTAATAGTACAGGTGATAAGATGCCACTTCCATGATTCCATTATATCTTATAAAAAAAAAATACTGTCTTTGCAGACTGGTGGGACACTCCCCTGCTGAACCTGAAAAAGCAAGATTCTATGACATAATACATACCACCTATGCAGAGGAACATGTGACAAGAAACCATGGTAGTCTACGCCAGCCTTAGGCAGGACCTGAGGGTGGCCCCCAAGCAACAGTTTGCAAAAAGCAGGGTGCTCAGTCCTACTGAGGAAATGAATTCTTCCAACTCCGTGGTTTAGCTTGGATATGGATTCTTCCCCACCTGACCGTCCAGATGAAAACACACCCAGGCCAACACCTTGATTGCAATTGCAGCCTTTTGAAACGTTGGGTAGAGAGTCCCGCTACACCATGCCCAGACTTCTGACCCACAGAAACTATGAGGGGATAAGCACACATTTTGTGGTATGTTTGTGATAATTTGTTACACAGCAATAAAAAGCCAATGTAGTTGATAACATAAATGTTTATGGGATGGTCTTTTTGAGAAAATAAAAAAGTTAAATTGAAGGGAATGAAGAAAAAATAATTGGAGATCCAATTTGACTTTTATGTTGTGAGATTATTGTTTATATTCAAAGGAAACCAGAAAATAAGTGTAGTATACATTAAAATCTAAAGACTCCAAATATAAATTTTGTTTTTATGCTGTAGAAGACTCAGTTGCTTTATGCAATGATTGTAATGACTTTCAGGGCATATTGGAAAGAGGAATGCTACAGGCTCTGGGTAGATATGACCTATAGCAGCTGTCATTGCTGCTTCCCGAATGTTTCCAACTTTCTGAATTACATTTCCTGACCTCCCTGTGAGTCAAGAATGGAACCATACGGCCTCATTGACCATGATCATGTGATTGTCAGGGTTAAGGGGCATGGTTCAGCTCTGTGCCAAAGCATTTAATTGCTATTTTAAGATTTCTTGTTCCCTCTGTTACAAAAACTAGTGGACTTGGAGATATTACAGTCTCTATTGCCCTGGATCCTTAAAAAATGGGGATAAGCAGGTGTCTGTTACCAGTCCATAATGGGCATGTCACATGAAATTACTCAACTTTTATTATGTTTCCTCAATTATACAGTGGGAGAAATAATAATATCCCACTCTTAAGGTTATTAGGACTAAATGAGAGAAGTCAAATTTTTTAGAGTAATGTCTTCCAGGCTCATACATGTTGTCACAATGGCATGATTTCCTTCTCGTTAAAGGCTGACTAGCATTCTATTCTGTATATATGCTATATTTTCTTACTTACATTTAAAGTATTGTATTCCACACTAAAGTCAAGTATTCCATTCTGTATGTATGCCTTATTTTTTATATGCCGTTCATCTGGTGATTAGCACTCACATTGATTCTATATCTTGGTTATTGTCAATAATGCTGCACTAAACATGGGAGAGCAGACAGCCCTTCAACATATTGATTTAATTTTTCTTTTATACACCCCCAGAAGTGGGGTTGCTGGGTCATATGGCAGTTCTATTTCTAGTTTTTTGAAGAACCTCCACAGCATTTTCCTTAATGGCTGTACTAATTTACATTCCCACTATCAGCTTACAGGTGTTTCCCTTTCGACATTTTTGCCAACACTTATGTTTCATCTTTGAGATAAATAAACTAAGCACAGAAAGACAGATATCACACGATCTCACTTATATGTGGAATCTAAAAAAATCCAACTCATGAAAGTAGAGAGTAGAATAATGGTTACCACATGCTGGGGGCAAGGTCAAGAGGAAAGGAATAGGAAGTTGTTGGTCAGAGGGCACAAAGTTTCAGCTGTATAGGAGGGATGAGTTTTGAGATGTATTGCACACCGGGTTGAACACAGTTACTAACAACCTGTTGTATATTTCAAAATAACTAGGAGTGCACATTTCAAAGGTCTCATCACAAAAAGGGATAAGTAAGTATGGTGATGAGCATGTTAACTAAGTTGATTTAATAATTCTACATTGTATCCATGTATTAAATCTTCACATTGTACACCGCAAACTTGTGCAAGTATGATTTGCCAATTGAAAATAACATTAATTTAAAAAGATAAATTTAAGAGACGGAACAGTACAGTTCTTGGTATGTAGCAGGTGTTGTTGCTGTTGTCATAATCATAGTACTCTGACACCTGCTTGCTTCTGAGATCTGGTATTTGGTCAAGACAAAAAGACAAAGAATTCAAAGAGCACACAATTCAAACCGGTGTTTCTGAAGTTGCCTACAAAGTAGTTCCTAAAGTTGATTGTAGAATATCCTTTCTTATTCCATGGACTTGCATTTGATTGGATTTTATAAACAGTCTTGAATTGGCTGTTGAATTCCAAAGAAAAGAGTGTGTGTGTGTGTGTGTGTGTGTGTGTGTGTACACACATGTTTATTTTTATTTTTTTATTTAGTTTGGGAAATATTTCTATCTGCATACATTTATATAAAGAAAATATATAGATTTCTCTACATATACTTAGTTATTTTGAGAAATGAGGACTACCTTGTGATAAGGAAGATAAACTAAATAGTCAAGAAAGGGAAAGAGAGTTCCAGTATTTTGGCCACTTGAGGCAAAGGCTATGCTTTGGGTTCTTCTTCAGGCTTTTGTCCTCTGAAGTTCATTATTTTCCTGCTTCTACAAATAGTATTGGTCAAGTGAGATCTGACATTTTATAATCTCATGTAAATATATATAATACTCAGCTACATTTACTTGTTAGAAGAGTAAAAACATTTTCTGGCAACTTCTTAGATGTTAGCATGAAAACAAAAGATAGAGATAACTTTGCATAATAAAAATGACTTACATTACTTTGTGAGAAATAGATGTATCAAATTTTTTGAGAATTCACTTGAAGTCTGAAGAACAGTGCAACCTTCTAATGTATCATCAGATATATTACAAAATATTTTCTATATTACCCAAACTTTTCTGAAACAAATATCTGGATACAAATTTTCAGTGTTAATATTTTCATATCCACTATTTTATCTACTGTTTACTTGCTAGAAAAGTAAAAACATTTTCAGGCAACTTCTTAGATCTTAGTATGAAAACAAATGATAGAAGTCACTTGTGTAATAAAGATAGGTGTTGAAACACATAACTTTTTAAGAAATAGATGAATTAATTTTTTTTTGAAACAGAAAACCACCCTAGGAGGTAGGAAAGGCATTCTTCTAGTTTTACAGACAAAACAGGGTATTTAGAGAGATGAAGTGACTAGCCCAAGGCCCCAGGAAGACTTAACCTGAAACCAAGGTGCCCCACTCAAGGCTTGCAGGCATGTGGGTCAAGAAGGGCCTTTACAGATGGAAGTGGGGGAATAAGATTCCCTCAGAACATAAAATTACCTTGGATTCCTTATCCAGCTTTCCACCACCAACCACAGCCTGTCAGTCACCAAATTCTGCTATTTTACCTCCCAAATAATTTTTCCACTCTATTGTTTTCATCTCCCTTCTGAGGTCCTGTGAAATAAAAGAAGTAATGAAGAGCTTGACTTGGTCTAAGCTCTGGCTCTCGGTTAACTTTGGTTTTGAGGCAGTTCATGGAATGTTTAGAGCTTATGCTTTGGTGTCTGGAAAACCTAGTTGGAGTCTGGCCGTGATGGCTCACGCCTGTAATCCTAGCACTTTGGAAGGCCAAGGTGGGCAGACCTCTTGAGCCCAAGAGTTCAAGACCAGCCTGGGCAACACGCAAAAACCCTTCTCTACCAAAATATACAAAAATTAGACAAGTGTGATGGCACACACCTGTAGTCCCAGCTACTTGGGAGGCTGAGGTGGGAGGATTGATTAAGCCAGGATGTCAAGGCTACAGTCAGCCGTGAGCTGCCATTGCACACTAACCTACGTGACAGAGGACCCTGTCTCAATAAAAAACAAACAACTTTTTTTTTAATTGAAGATCTATTTTGAGTCACTAACTACAGATAAAATTGTGAGATGAACTCATCATTCGTCTTTCTGTGTTTCTTCTATTTTACATTGTAGCTAACATCTAGTACATGCAACAGGGGTTGTTTTAAGAAGTAAATGAGATTCTAGGAGGTAAAGTGATTAGTAGAGTGCAGATGAATAGTAAGTGCTTAATTCATGTCAGTTATTTTTATCATTTTATCACTGGTTTTGATTATCTCCCTTGTTTCCTGGTTTATAATTTTAATGCATTTTTTTTTTGCAAATTTACTGCAAATTATTTGATCATTTATAAAAAAGATTCCTGACCTTTGTGAAAATAAAGATCAACCAAATGAGGTATCAAAGGCTATTTTATTCATAACTTGCTATAACAAGAGAGTCAGCTGCCGTTACATGTGCTTGGCAGAGGCTGAAAAGCAGGCAGAGGAGCAGGAAAACTATGTGGTGGGCAAAAGGGAAGCCTCCAGGTGTGCCCTGATTGGAGGCTGTTGGTGTGAGGAAGTTGTCTGCTAGCAATGAGCATCCCATGTGATTGGTTAGGAGAACAGATTCAGCCTCCTCTAGTTTGTCCCAAGTTGGAAGTGGGAGCTCAAATGAGGGAAGCTGCCAGTTACTAATCAAGACCTGGCCACTTAGAGACAATTTTACAGATGTTATTGCTTGCCTTCATGGACTGCTGCTAGAGACACCAGTCTGAGTATCTGCAACTTGACTTCAACAGGCTGGCTTACTGGGTTAGTTATTGAACACGAGGTTGGTTTAATATGTGGGTTCCTGCAGGTTGCAGGTTGGAGTTCTAGTTTTGTACATGGTTTAGCTGTTGTCCACTAGTATGTGTAGACTCTCACCTTGCTGTCATGGTGATACATCCAAAACACAAATCGTATTGGTGATTTCTCTGCTTAAAATCCTCCAGTAGTTTCCTGTGTCTCCAGGATAAGTGCAAAGGCTCTGAGCAGGACACTAACGGTGCTCAATGGTCCCAGCTTTTCCTGTGTTTGTGGTTTTATCCAAGATCATGCTTGGCAGGAGGTTGTGCTTTATTCTAGAGGAATAACAACATCATTTGCATTTCCAATGCGTACACTAGACTGCTTGACAGCTCTGTTGATTGCTGTCCTTGCAGGGAACACCCTCCACCCACTACTTTGCTCTTTATTGCCTTCATTTCAGCCTGCTTAGCCACCACCCTCTCTGGAAGCCTTCAGTGAAGGTGTTCAGCTCCTCATCTGTGCTCCCAGAACGCCACGTGCCAACTTCGGCCCCAGGACTCAGCGTATCAGTTTCCAATTCCATCTTCATATATGTCTTTCTCCTGTTCCAGACTGTGAGCTTCCCAAAGGCAAAATCTGTTTTATTTGTCCTCTTCCCTGGCACTTTGAGCAGGTCCTGGCACATATTTTATGTACTGTGCTGAATAAGAGTGGTAGGGGGTTAGGACCAACATTTTCCAACTTCTGTTTGAGAGTTCTTTCCAGTAAGAAACATCTTATGAAAATGTGACATTAAAAATGAATGCTGGAAAGTAATTGCGAGTGGTTCAATGGAACCAAATATGATTAAGGCATTTTCAATCTGTCCTCGATGGCATTTCAGAAAATGTCTCTATCCTGAGCTTAAGTGTGGTGAGTAGTCTGCAACAGCTATTGGAAGGCAAATCCTGTTCTTTGCCTGACAATAAAAACGGGATAAAGGAGTTCTTTTTGAAGCATCTGTTTGTGTCCTGGAATGTAAATATCTGCCACTTTTCTAATTAAGACTTCAGTAAGAGAACTCTGACGCTATGAGCAAAGATCTGACCTTAAGACAAAAGAAACAGCAAATCTCAATGGTACAAGTGGGAAAAATGGCCCCTAGAGTTGATGGCGTACTTTTGAAGTGGTACCTTTCTGCTGAGGCCAATAGCTGCAGGGAATGTGAAGGTTATTCTCGAAGACTAGGGAAGTGTCACCAGGATCTTTGTCTCTTAGAACTGCCTCCTGCCTGCTGTGCACGGTGGCTCACGCCTGTAATCCCAGCACTTTGGGAGGCCAAGGCGAGGGGATCATGAGGTCAGGAGATTGAGACCATCCTGGCTAACATAGTGAACCCCGTCTCACTTTAAAAAAAAAAAAAGTTAGCCGGGTGTGGTGGCACGTGCCTGTAGTCCCAGCTACTCAGGAGACTGAGGCAGGAGAATATCTTGAGTCTGGGAGGCGGAGGTTGCAGTGAGCTGAGATTGCGCCACTGCACTCCAGCCTGGGTGACAGAGCCTCAAAATAATAATAATAATAATAATAATAATAATAACTGCCTTGAGCTTTCCCTCCTCCCTGACTCTAGATAAGTGCTCTCTCCCAAAAGGCAGTTACAATTGTTCTGTAAATTAGTCTTTCCCTTCCCTTCTTGCCCCACCAATCCAAAGATTGAGGCTTCCTAAGGCATGCTTTTGATCTTGTCATTCATCTGCTCAAAATGTCACAGTTTCTAAAGGCCCAACCAGTAGGCGTGTGTCCAAGATGATCTGTCCTAAGTCCACAACTTGTCTTTCCATTTCTAGTTCTCTATACAGTCTTTGAGTCATACTCCAGCAATTTCAGAATATGCCTTGCATGGTCCCACTTCTGTAAGTTTCTTGACTTGAAATTTTCTACATGTCCATGATGGTTTTGCTGATCTCTTTATCTTAGAGTTTTCTAGACTCACCTGAAGGGGCTGGGGAGAAAGAGTTTATTAAATATACAGATTCCTTGGTCTGGTGGCAGCTCATTACTTCTACAAAAAGTGTGCTTAAGGGAAGCAATATTTGGGGGGAAAACTTTTGTGAGTGGAAATGCCTAAAGAACCTGTCTTCAAGTGGTATCAGTATATGATGAAAATTGTTTTTACTTGGATTGGATGACACAGATTAATAAAAATAGCAGACTCTCTGAATGACATTTTATTCAGACATCATAGAAGAGGACAGCAATCAGTGACCTAGATCACACATTATTATGATTTTCATTTGGATTTGGTAGTCTTTAAGAAGATTGATTGCAGCATCCAAATCTATAGTATAGACTTTTGGGTGTATGTAGATGCTACATTTGTAGGAAGCACCCAAAGGGATTACTCTTCTTTTTTTTGAGACTGAGTCTCACTCTGTCACCTAGGCTGGAATGCAGAGGTGTGATCTCGGCTCACTGCAACCTCTGCCTTCCGTGTTCAAGCAATTCTCCTGCCTCAGCCTCCCGAGTAGCTGGGACTACAGGTGCCCGCCACCACACCTAATTTTTTGTATTTTTTTGGCAGCGACGAGGTTTCACCATGATAGCCAGGATGGTCTCGATCTGACCACATGATCCGCCCACCTCGGCCTCCAAAGTGTTGGAATTACAGGTGTGAGCCACCGTACCCAGCCAAGATTACTCTTTAGACTAAATTTTAAAGAGTCCTTGTGGGAAATAATCCAGTATCTTTCATAATGTTTTTTTGTAGTTGGTAAAACTTTATACCTGGGTAATTATTTTTCTAGTGGATTATCAGTACAACAAAAGGCCCTGCATTACTTATTATTTTTATTTATTTATTTATTTATTTATTTATTTATTTTCTTTAGAGACAGGGTTTTGCTTTGTCACCGAGGCTGGAGTGCAGTGGTGTGATCATAGCTCACTGCAACCTCAAACTCCTGGTAACAAGTGATCCTCCTGCCTCAGCTTCCCAAAGTGTTGAAATTACAGGCATGAGTCACCTGCATTACAGGCATAATACACTTGAAGGCCATGTATTATTTCCCTTGAATCTCCACAGAACCTGGCAGTGCTCCTTTTAGATCAGAAATCAACCACCAAATGTTAAATTCTTGGACTACAGCAGTTTGAGGGAACACAGGTTGTTTGATATTGTTACAGAGCAATAATTTGGGGATAATAACAGGGTATTTTAATGCAATTTTATTCAATTGAGAAGATACATTCCTGAAAAATCTCAACTGCGCTCATCATTTGTAGCCTTACTAGGAAAATAAAGTTTATTCTAAGCAGGCATGTTAAACATGCAGTTTAACAGAATGTGCTTTGAAATAATTTGACTCGAAAGACTGTAATTTCTGAACTTTCAGTAATTTAGGTGACAGATATTTGTCTGAAATTTGTTGTATTTGTAATGGCACAAGAATATTCTCAGTCCAAGCTGAAAAGCATGTGTCATCCTGGATCATAGAAAATCACCAACAATATGCAGGAAAAGACGGAACCAAAAGGACATAGATGGTTTTGAAGTAACAAACATTCTTGCTTCAAGGAGTTACCAACTGGACATAAAGCCAGGCTGAATTGTCTTGAGGAATGTACGTTAATTGTGGTTTGAAACCGTGCTTTGTCAATGTTGTGTCTTTTCTTTTATAAATGCAGGCACCTATTTAAATAATTTATAGATGACCTTAATCAGTCAGTGGTCTTCTAGTGGAGATGCTTGTTAAATTAGTAAAACAGATAGATCTACAGAGAACTATTTTAGGTAGATCAAAGGGGATCCACAAAATTTTGGTCGGAGAATGAATTGAAAGTACAGTGGGTGTTCCACAACAGGGAACACGCAATGAGCTGCATAGAATTTCTCGGTGTTGGGTGTTCTGATTTGAAGCCTCATTACTTCCTCTGTATCATTAGGTAGCAGATTTACTTCATCCAAATTAAATTTATCAGTTATCTAATTAATACTTATACAATATTTTTAACAGTTGAGGGAAATCGAGGGAGGCGAGAGGATGACAGATGTCAATGTGCCATAATTAATAATGCACCAATTAAGCCAATCAGATACGACAAATTGGATTAAAACCTAACAGATCCAGGGATGTGTTTTGCCTTTTATCCCCCCTGCAGCCGTAATGCAAAGTGGAAAAAAAAAAAATTCAGTGTGTACAAATGAACCTTCAGATTAGTCATGACTGTTTCACGCTGTACTATACAGTTGAGCAACATCTTCAGGATGTGACATTAATTGGGAGGGAAAGAACAGGTTATTTGTTCTACCAAGGCATGGTCTAACATGTTATCATATGTGGCTCCTACACATTGTTCCATGACATGCAAATTGTCCTACAACAACAACGTGGTTTATTAGGAATATTCTGGTCTCTAAATTTGGTGAATCCTTATATAAATGGTGATCTAAACTGGAGAAAAATGGTAATTTAGTTTTAAGTAGACAGATACGGACAGCACGAATCTCAAAAGTTGCTCTTATTTCACCAAGTATAAACACAACGATGGCAGATTGTGACTAAAACTTCTGTCTGTCCCTCTCTCACACACAGCAGGCACGGCCGCTTGGCAGCAGCAATGTTTTCCGCCAGAGATTAGTATCATTTTACAAATCTTCTACGCACAGATTTCCAGGGACCATTACCCACCGGGTGGACACAACCTATTTTGATTGTGAATTTACTATCCATTTTGTATTACATTAGACCAACCTATCATAAATCACTGAATTCCTCTGCTTGTGTATTTTCTAGCATTTCTTGTCTTCATCAATACACTAGGTGTTGAAGATGGTGATTGAGTAACTCTAGAAGTCATAAATAGGTGACAATGACCATATAGAGTTTCTGATTGTAATAGGACGGGAGAAGACAAACTGCAAAGACCTAATGTCACTCCAAGCCTCTTTTTTTGAGACAGAGTCTCTCTGTGTCACCCAGGCTGGAGCACAGTGGCACAATTTCGGCTCACTGCAGCCTCCACCTCCTGAGTTCAAGCGATTCTCTTGCCTCAGCCTCCTGAGTAGCTGGGACTACAGGCGTGCACTACCACACCTGGCTAATAATTTTTTTTTTTTTTTTTTTTGAGGTGGAGTCTCACTCTGTCACCAGGCTGGAGTGCAGTGGCGTGATCTTGGCTCACTGCAACCTCCACCTCCTAGGTTCAAACGATTCTCCAGCCTCAGCCTCCCGAGTAGCTGGAACTACAGGCGTGCACCACCACGCCCAGCTAATTTTTGTATTTTTAGTAGAGACAGGGTTTTCCATGTTGGCCAGGATGGTCTCAATCTCTTGACCTCGTGATCCGCCCACCTCAGCCTCCCAGAGTGCTGGGATTGCAGGTGTTAATTTTTCTAATTTTAATAGAGATGGGGTTTCACCATGTTGGCCAGGCTGATCTCAAACTCGTGACCTCAAGTGATCCACCCAGCTCAGCCTCCCAAAGTACTGGGATTATAGGCATGAGTCACCACGCCCAGCCAAAGCCTCGTTTCTTGAAGAAAATCTTAGCTTCTAAATCTTTTTGTCTCCAAATCCCACACATCAGACTTTGAGGGAAGGTGGAGGGTGTGTATACGTGTGCTAAAGATTACAGTGGTGCAGTCTGCATACACTCAGGCCTGCAGCAATTGAGTAATATTCACTAAATTAGAACCAAACAATGTTTCTGACTTTTTCCCCTACCGTCTCATCTGTGCCACTAGCATGCAGGGGGCTAAGTGGTGAAAAGGTATATGATATTCATAGTTCGCATTCTGGCATCATAATGTCATAATGTTTCCTGCCCTCTCCATTCCCACCCTGAGCCTTAAGTCAGCCAGGACCAATCCGGACCACCCAGCTGCCAGAATCCCAACAGCAATGACATCTCAAGAGTCCTGCTTTTTCTGTGACTCACATCCCAACCCATCCCCTTCCCAAGTTTCGTACTCTCTCTTTACCTGCTCTAGTTGCCCTCTTTGACCTCCTGTCTCTTTTGTGTCCTGCACACAAGATGCTGATTCTCTGGCATTGGTGACAGCTCCTCTCCTAAGTCACACTTTCCCCTTGCCCTTCAGTTTGTGCTTGCTTTTGATGTCACTGTGTGTGACACAACTGGAGTTCCTGGCTTCCCTTTACCTTGCCAGTGTTTCCCCTGAGTTTGCCATTCATCTCACAGAAATTTTTCTTGTAATCTTAAGAGTTTTTCTTCTCTTCCCTTTGCACCAAGAAAAAAAAAAGTCACTTCTTAGGTCCCAACTCCTTCTTTTCTGGTGCCCTCACTTGTCAAAGTGACATCTGGTTATTGGAAAGTGGCAATGTGAATGGGCTAATTTGAGGGGTACTGCCCCATTTCCTGCTTAGAACTTACCAGAGAGGCACATGTTTTTTGAAAATTGCTTTCAGAGAAAAGCCTTCTAGAACAAGCTTGTCCAACCTGTGGCATGCAGGCTGCATGCGGCCCAGGACAGGTCTGAATGCAACCCAACACAAATTCCTAAATTTTCTTAAAACATTATAATATTTTTTGTGTGTGAATTTTTTTTTTTAGCTCATCAGCTGTCATTAATATTAAGTTTATGTGTGGTCCAAGACAATTCTTTTTCTTCCAAATGTAGCCCAAAGAAGTCAAAAGATTGAGCACCCATGTTCTAGACTTTTATTAAGCTTAAGTTCATAGATTTCCTTAGTTATTCAGGTTTCCTTAGTTTTTCACCCTAGTGTTATTTTTCTGTCCAAGGATTTGATCCTGGATACCATATTTCATTCAATCATCCTATCTCCCTAGGCTCCTCTCATCTGTGACAGTTTCTCAGAGTTTCCTTGTGTTTGATGACTTTGCCAGTTTTGGGCAGTCTTGATCAAGTATTTTGGAATGTCTCTTAATTGAGATTTTCTTCATGTTTTTCTCTTGATGAGACTGAGATTCTGAGTTTTGAGAAAGCTCACAGACGTAAGTTCTATTTTCTTTACATCATGTCAAGGGTACATAACATCAACATGGCTTTTCACTGTTGATGTGAATCCTGGTCACCTGGCCACAGGAGGGGTGTGAGGTTTCCCCACTGTAAAGTTATTCCCCAGCCCCTTTTCAGCAGTGTTTGGGATTCTGGCATAAGTCATAGATGTTGGCCTTTGAATTGTCTCCCACGCTTTTGGTATTGGTCCCTATGAACTGGGCAATCAAATCGTGCTTAAAACAGGTCTGATGTCTAAGAACTTAGGGTTCTAATAGTTTTACTTTGTTGGAGATGAAAAAAAAAAACTTCTTAGAGTTGTTGTTTATTTTTATTTATGTTTACAGTAGATGCCAGGTAAGGAAGGAAAATAGCTGTGATCCTTGTGGTGAAACTCTTCTGCATCTTGGCTGTAAACCACATCTGATAAAATCACATCGAATGAATCATACACACACACAGACATACACACAAGTGCATGTAAAACTGATGAGATCTGAGCACAGTCAATAGTTTGTGTCAATGTCAATTTCCTGCTTGTGACATTATACTCTACTTGTGCAAAATATTACCACTGGGGAAAGCTGAGTAAAGGATGCATTTTCTGTATTATTTCTTACAACCTGCAGGTGAAGCTACAATTATTACAAAGTAGTAAGTTTGAAAAGATTAAACTATTAAATACAATTTAAAGTATCTGTGTAGTTCTTTTTGTCTTTAGAATACACCTCACTAAACCTATATAGTCAAAAAATATATATTTTAAAGTCACTTAGAAAATGTACTGTGGGCTTATATTATTAATGCAATATTCAGTTAAAGTTATTTGCTCATTTACTGTCATTTGTTTTCAATATCAGGGATTTCTTAATAAACTGAGTTGTGTTTTCTTAATAGGTAATGTATTTACATGATTCAAAAGTTAACAATAATATGAAGAGACGCCTAGAAAATCTTGCTTCCTTTAGTGCCTCTTTGTTTTCCTCCTCAACCCCTTATAGGTAAATGTTTTCTTACGTCATGCTTACCCTTCCAGAGTTTGTTTATATGAACAAATAATTGCCTTATCTTACTAAAGAAATCGACATACAATATATACTATGATGCATGTTGCTCGTTTCCCCAGTATATTTTAGAATAACAATATATTCTCTCTTTATCATAATACATAGGGAACATCCTTAGTGTTTTTAAAAACTATATTATATTGTATTCCACCACAAGGATGTACCATAGCTTACTCAGTTTTCTTTTGCAGAACATTAAGCTAACAGATAATACCACAATGAGTAGCCTGGTACATATGAAATTTCTTACTTATTCAGGAATAACTGTAGTGTGCATTGCTAGAAGTTTGATTGTCAGGTTTGAAAATTAAAGAATTTGCAATGTTATTAGATACTGTCAGATTTTCCTCCATAGGTGTTGAACCATTTTGCGCTTCTTCCAGAAATTACAAGTGTCTCTTCAACAGCATTATTTTCAAACTTCTGTATTTTCCCCAATTTGATAGCTAGGAAATGATTATTACCATAGTTAATTTTTATTCATTTTATTATGAGTGAGGTTGCACATCTTCACAAATGCTTAAATGCTATTTGTAATTTGCTTTTTGTGTTATTTGTTTTTTTATATCCTTTGTTTAGTTTTTTCCGTTGGGGTGCTCTTCTATTTCTAGAAGTTTAAAATGTATATATTACATATAAATATATACTATATATAACTGATATATATTTAAATACATGTATTTATATTTAAATACATGTATTTAAAACATTTAAAAAATAATATATTATTTTAAATATATGTTTGTTATATGATATGTTTATTATATATAATATATTGTATAAATACATATGTATATATCATACAATATATTATGTGATATATATGAATATATTATATGCAGTTTATATTAATGTATATGTTTAACTTACATATTATATAGCATGATATATATTAATAGACTATAGGAAATGCTTAGAAATTCAGGTGTGTATACATATCTATGTAATCATATATATATGGATATATACTTATATATTTACTTCTTTGGGTTTTTAAACCGACATCCTGTGGCTCAAAAGGAGATACAGTGAGCGTTGAACAAGTCAAATCCTCCATTTGTAACCATTCCCAAACTAGAGGATGAACACAATCAATACATATATTATGATTAGACAACAGAGGTTAACACAATCAGTTCCAGGTACTGATCTCAAAGCTCAGAATAACAAACACATTCCATTATGAATCATAAAACATTCCATTAGGTAATAAATGAACCTAGTACAATGCCTGGTGATGTAGTAGATACTTAATAAATATTTATTGAAATAGTTAATGATATTTGGAATGTTTTATTTATTTTAAAATATATTACTGATTGACTAAAATATGTTAGCTATGTTAATCGAAGTTCTGTGTGTCCCAGTTTTGAGTTCCTTTTATCTTGTATTAACTATATCAGTTCCTCCAGGTAGACACCTAACAATTGTTATTGTTGACATGATTGCAACTATGTAAAAAAGGTACATACAGCAGAGTCTTGTATGAAATACACCAGAATGGTTGTCACTTTTCTAGATGCCAAGACAATAGATGATTCTCAACTTCATTCTTCTTTTATATATTATCACATTTTCCATAATAAATTTCACTACACTATTAATGGTTAAACATTCCTTATTTTTTAAAAAATGCAAATGCCTGTAATTTTTTAAAAAATGCAAATGCCTGTAATCCCAGCACTTTGGGAGGCTAAAGCAGATGGATCACCTGAGGTCAGGAGTTCGAGACCAGCCTGGCCAACGTGGCAAAACCCCGTCTCTACTAAAAATACAAAAATTAGCTGGGCATGGTGGCAGGCACCTGTAATTCCAGCTACTTGGGAGCCTGAGGCAGGAGAATCATTTGAACCTGAGAGGTGGAGGTTGCAGTGAGCCGAGGTCACGCTATTGGACTTCAGCCTGGGGGACAAGAGTAAGACTTTGTCTCACAAAAAAAAAAAAAGCAAATGCTTCTACTACTGATAAATTTGGGCGGTGAGCCATATACAGGCAGTTTTTCCATATTTTGGCAGTTGTTCCATATTTTGGTCCCATTCCAATGGAAGCTATAAAACTTCTAACTGGAGAAGTTTAGGTAAATAACAAAAACTATTACAACCATTAACAAGACTTTACCCCCAGTGCAATGGGTTTATTAAAAACAAGCAATACAAGGATACAAGGATATGATTATATATCTTAGTTTCTGATAGCCATTCTCGATATGAAAATAGCTGAAAAGAGATCCCAGAGCAACCAGGGATTCTTCTATAATAAACTATGGCTGTCAAGATGAAAGCAAATTCATCCATTCTCTGCAGAGGAACTCTTATTAATTATATGAGCATGATTTTCTTCCCGGAGAGTTATTTAAGTGAGCATTTTCTCCCACCACTGTGGGATGTGGTCAGGCACACTTGAACTTTGAGGAGTGTGCCTTTGATTCTCTTATTTCTGACTGAATTGCTAAAAGTCAGACGTTGTGTGGAAATGGATTTTGGTACCAGCCTACATGAAGCAAGATCACTTAGTGTCCTCCTGGTGTGCCGAGGTTTTCCTTTGAAGTCTGTTCAAGGGAAAGGTTGTGCTTTCTGACAACATAGAAATTATTCTTCTGGAGTGTGCTTTGAGTTTATCAATTTGTGGAGGTCATATCCTGAGCAAAACTACAAAGAATTGCATTCAGCCAGCATCGAAGACCTTTGTCATGTAGAGACACTATATGCTGAGATGATCTAGGGGAGAGGGGAAAGGGTATTTTTAAAAAAGGGGAGAATCGAGGGCATGATAAACTTTACTGCCCTAAATGCATACTTTACTTTTTTCCTTCAATTTATACATCAAAGTATTAAATTCTACAAATGTTTATAATCCTCTCATTTGTAAGTCTTTCTATTGCTGTTGATGGTGCTGATGACAATGATGATTGTATTTTCCCTAAACACGACGCATCCCTATAATTCTTTGAACCTTTTCATACTTCATGCTTCAGACCACTTAGTGGTTAAATTACGCCAAATTAGTGATAGCTCTTACTATTTCGACACTTATTTTCACTAGCCCTTGCTGAGTCTGCAAGCTTTGTGCAATATCTGCATTTATCTGTGAGTCCCCTGGGCAAGCTTTAAGGATACTCATGAAGAGACCTGATCAAGTTCCCAGTGCTATCACGAATTAATTCTCCCATCATGGCCCTAGTGCTGCTTCTTTTGACACCACTAACACCACCACTAAAGACACACCAAATTTTGGGGAGTGTCAAAGTAGCACATTCTTGGTCTCCATACCCACCTTGTGAAGATGGAGCTGAACTCTGAGATGAGAAGGCTGCCTTCATTATTGATTTGTTTGACACTTTTATACATAGACCTATACCCTGAAGTCTCATAAGAGGAACATGCCTCTGTATTTGGATTTTTAGCCCCTTTCCTCACTAGGGTTTAGAAAGCATCCCCTGGAGTTTGACATAAGGAGATGACTGATTTCTGAGACTGACCTGGGCTGCATTCTCTGCTTTCATCCCATCCAATGGTCAAGCCTCTTCCATCTGAGTCTCACTTCCTTCTTTAGGTTTAGCTTGCCATCCCCTAGGGTGCCATCATCAAATGCTTTGACAAAGGCAATGGGTCACTTCCTAACTTCCTCTATATTGTAGCATGAGCTATATGTCAGAAAGCATGGTCATATTCTTATCTTTACTAATTATTCACTTCCATGAGCCTACACAGTTTCTTACCTCTGAGTTTCTGTTTTCTCATTTGTAAAACAGAGCAGAAATACCTCCCCAAGAGAGTTATAAAAATAATATATGCAACATTTAAAATGCCCTTCTACCCATTAGAGACCCTAATATAGTAATGCATTAGTATTGGGTAACTTAGTGAGCTGAGAATCTTCTGGATGAAAGCAGGGAAAATAGGAAGTTCTCTGGCCAAATGAAGGAAAGGATTAGGTTCTCCATCTCTCTCTCTACTCCAGAAAATTCGCTTCTGGAGGAAAAAGTGAATATGAGTAGGAAATAGATACAAGCATTGGAGTAGTTTTGAGAAAAGGTAAAGTGATCACCCATAATGCAACTAAGAACATGATACCAACCTCAAGTCTGTGGGAATTCTGGAATTTTCCTTCCCACACTCGTCAAATTCACATTTTATATGAATTCACATAAAATTCACATAAAATACACATTTTATGAACTATGCCAGGTGAGTGGGACTCTAGATGCTTCAAGATTTCACAGCCTAGAAAGGTGGGAAAATGTCACTGGCAGCAGCAGAGGCGAAAGATAATTTACAATGAAGCATGTGGAAGGTCTCAACGTCTGTATACAGTCTTGGGTTTGAGATATTTCCAGGACTGCTGAGAAAGGGAAATGTCTCCTCAAATAAAATATATCAACAAAGTAGCTCCCTGGGAGCATCACAACAGGTTGCGTGCATCGTGGTACTGTCATTATCTCATCTCTATTGTAAGAGAGAAAGAAACATATCTTAATTATCTTTGTTTCTTTCAAAGGGTGAGCTCATAACCCTATACATAATAGGCTACAATAATTTTATAACTGATTTTATAATTGTTGAAATAAAACATCCAAAGACTAAATTTGCCTTAGAATAGTCATTTGACTATTGTGTATCTGACTATGACAATTCCACATTGTACTTCTGACAGCTTCTCAGGGTCCCAGCACTATGACAGTTCCACATCGTACTTTTGACAGCTTATTGTTCCAGCAGCTACTTCCAGACCTGCTGTCCAGCAACAGTCTGCTGCATCTGAAACTCACAGGGAGCGGGGCTCTTTGTCACAGAGGAAAGAGCCAATGTTCTGAACGCCCTGTGAACGGAGTAGAGTTGCCCTGTGATTTCTTCATTATGAATATGCTGGTGACCTTGGCAGAATTATGCTGCTATGATGTGTTCCTTACACACTTCTTTTTCCTGGCTTTTGTCCAATTAACCTTCATTCAGTTCACCAAGGTGGCTGCTCCTGTATATTTATCTTATTTTTTCCATGTTTAGTCTAGTGTAGCCAGAGACCAATAAACATGTCCTTCATTCCTAGAAACAGATAGCAATTCAGAACCTCATTTACTGAGGGCATTGTCCTGCCACTTTCTGTTAAATGGAACTGGTAGAAAAGCAGGGGAAAGTTGGCCTGACTCTGGCTTTGACACTGCATTTTCAGAGCTCACATTCTGTTGGAAAGAACAATCATTAAATGGGTCAGGCAAGCTCAGGATTTTAATTTGGGGAGTTTTGCTGAATTTGAGTTAGTTCTAAGGTTGTGAGAAAAAGGATTTGCTGTGATATTCCGTACCAGCAGTGTAAGTCTAAGAAGATGGTGACAGGCTCTTGGGGAAGAATTCTAATGTGAGCCTATTGATTAAAGAAAACGTTCAGTTCTTAGGTATGCCATATAAAGATCTTCCTCTTTTAAAAATCCATCAAAGGGTCATATTTTGGAAAAATACTTGCACAGAAGCAAATTATGAGTAGTCACTACATCAACATTTTGTATAGTGCCTACTTAGAACAATGGCAATGCCAACTTTCAACAAATTTTTATTCATGAATACTTGCTGTATCCAGCCTGTTCTTAATGAAATGTGATGTGAAATGGAGGCAAGTTAGATTACTGACAGCCAAGAATCCCTGAAATACTATCTCACCTCTTGAAGGTCAGCTTTTGTAGGGATAAAATGAGACAATCGTTCTTACTTCGGTTGTTAAATGAGACTTTCTCTATTGTCTTGGAGTTTCAGCAAAAGTTGCAAAGCTGAAGACAATAGATGATAGTTGAATCCTTCCTTATTCTAAAGATTAAGCTGAACAGGAGCCTAGGAGCCTCTCCAGTGTTTACTGCGACCCTCAAAATGGGAGCATTTTGGGGAAAAGAAAGATCAGATTGTTACTGTGTCTATCTAGAAAGAAGTAGATATAAGAGACTCCATTTTGTTCTGTATTTGAGAGGCTGTTAATCTGTGACCCTTCCCCCAACCTTGTCCTTGCAAGGGACATGTGCTGTGGTGACTGAAGGTTTAAAGGATTTGGGGCTGTGCAGGGTGTACTTTGTTAAACAAGTGCCTGAAGACAGTATGCTTGTGAAAAGTCATCACCATTCTCTTAATCTCAAGTACCCAGGGACACGTACACTGCCAAAGGTCGCAGGGACCTCTGCCTAGGAAAGCTAGGTATTGTCCAAGGTTTCTCCCCATGTGATAGTCTGAAATATGGCCTCGTGGGAAGGGAAAGACCTGATCGTCCTTCAGCCTGACACCCGTGAAGGGTCTGTGCTGAGGAGGACTAGTATAAGAGGAAAGAAGGCCTCTTGGCAGCTGAGATAGAGAAAAGCATCTGTCTCTTGCCCATCCCTGGGCAATGGAACATCTCTGTGTAAAATCTGATTGTCTGTTCTGTTTACTGAGAAAGGAGAAAACCGCCTTAGGGCGAAAGGTGGGACTTGCTAGCGCAATGCTGCTCTTTATGCACTGAAAAGGTTTATGGAGATGTTTACATATGCATATCAAGGCACAGCACTTTTCCTTAAACTTAAGTCACAGATATCTTTATTCATATGTCTTACTGCTGATCTTCTCCCTACAATGATCCTATTATCCTGCCACTTCCCTTTTTCTAAGATGGTAAAGATAATGATCAATAAATACTGAGGGAACTCTGAGACCGATGCCAGGGTGGGTCCTCTGTATGCTGAGCACCAGTCCCCTGGGCCGACTTTTTCTTTCTCTATACTTTGTCTCTGTGTCTCATTTCTTTTCTCAAGTCTCTTGTTCCACCTAACTAGAAACGCCCACAGGTGTGAAGGGGTAGGTCACCCCTTCATCCCATCTCAATAGAACAAGAGAGAAGACTAGGGAATTTGGGAAACATTCCTAGAATGTCAACCCAGTAGAAGTTCTGGGCCGTTTTCTCTCCTCCCTCTGTTAGGGAGTGGAGAGCATGATCCTCAGGTCAGTTAGTTGGAGGGACTTTAAGAGGATGTTCACAGAGATGTCCTGGCTGGAGGTGTTTTAAGTTGTGCAAAATCATGGTGAGGTGGAGGTGAGAGGCTTCTGGGAAGGCCTTGAGTTGTTCCCTGAAAAGTGAGGCCCATAGAGGATGCAGAGACTCTTTGCTGGGAGAGTGCTGGAGTGAGAGGCATGGAGAGAGAGGAGAAAAGGATCAGGGTGGGGCCTGCCCTTCTCTCCATTTGGCAAGAATACGTACATTTCCGGGGAGCCAGAAGGATGCTGTTAAATTCAGTCAGTCCTGAAGCGGGAGATCTTGGCAATAAGTAGAGAGTTGGTGGCAGGGAAACCTACAGAGGCCAGGCAGTGACCCTTTGGGGACTCTTTTGGGAAACTGCAACATAAAAGACACTGTGTGTGTGTGTGTGTGTGTGTGTGTGTGTGTGTGTGTATTTGGGAGTGCCTCCTGAAGAAACCACCCCCCCACCCTCCGACAAGCAGCCTTTCATTCATGAGTATTGATAAGTGAATACGTCTGTGTCCAAAACTTTTTGTGATTTTCTTCTAATTTGCAACACGTTTGCCCCTACTCAAGTGCAGCCCCACCTGCACTGGTCAGTACTTCAAGGCCATGAGTGTCATGATTTTCTTCTGATTTGCCACACATGCACCCCTCCCCAGGTGCAGCCCCACCCGCACTGGTGAGAGGCCATGAGCGTCAAGACTGAATGTGAAACACACCAGTGCATAAGGACTCTGTGAAGGAAGATTGTGTTACATATAGAAAGTCATTGTATTTCCATATTACTCTAATAGAAATATTTCTGAAAAAATCCATCAAGTAGTGTTTGTTTTAATAGAGTGCACACCTTGCTCCTGACTTAAATGATCAAACTAAAATTCTATTGTCCTGAAAACATTTTCCCAAAGTATTATTAAAGCAAATAAGTAATTTAATTTAATAAATGATTAAGATCGTAGAAACAAAAATAGAGATAAACAACTTATAAATGTTTATTATTTTAAATCATTTCAGTTCATTTTCAGTTCTGGTTCATTGGCACTAAAATTTAAAGGAAAAATATGGGCTAGAAAATATTGAACAGAAAAATCACTTATCTGCCATGATACCTTCCGAATTATTCTTGTTTGTTTTTCACACCCCCTTTTCCAATATTTTAAAGTTATATTTTCATGATGTCGTATTCATTTATTCAAATACTGACAGATTTTTCCACGTGTGTTATAACTTGTGTTTATGCTACACCAAGAAAGCATGGAGAGAGAGCAAGACAGCAATTCAAAAACGTAGCCAGGGATGACTTGAAAAAATGCAGAACTCCACAACACAATGGGTAGCACTTTTAATTAAATTTATAGTGGACTGATAATAAAATTGATAATTTGACTTGTATTTTCTTTTAAATCTCCTTTAATTCTTAACAATAAGATACAGTAGTATAATTTTCTATTCTGAGTTATACTTGTTCAGATTCAAGCTCAGGGCATTGTTGTTTCTGAGCCATCTGCCACAGAAAAATACATAGGACATATATTCTAAACCTTTGCAATAATCTCCACAAAGATGTATCTGATCAGTTACATACAGCTGGAACTTACATGGGCCTGCAGGCCCTTTGTTCAAATAACTAATCCTTTTTTCCTGGCTTATCAAGTGATAAGGGTAGAAATCACTCCTTTTCTTGACACCAGGTCAAGAGAGGCAGGCTTATTTCTTTAAGCCTGTAGAGATCTACTTTGTAAAGAACTGAATGGTATGCAGCATTTTTCAATGCCAAATGGCCTACTTAAGATTTTTATCAGAGATTCTTATTTCTAGTAACGTCAAGTTTGGATATGCAGACCAAACCTTCAGTGAAAATGCCTGAAACTCCTTAGACATAGTAAAGAGCTGACAGGAAAGGAAGGAGCTCCCTGGCCAACATCTAAGAGGAAATGAGAGAGAGAGAGAGTGCACCAGGGCACCAGCTGGCTAGAGCCACTTTAGCCCGGAGGGTATTTGTGGAGCTCAATGATGTGGGGCCCACAGATACTCAAGGAGAGGAGTCAAATGGGGAATGCTCTGCATTAATCTGAGATCCCAAAGGGCACCCCTCTCAGAGTAGAAGTGAATTAGATTTACACCTCCACCTCACTACCACAGGGAACAGCAGGGAAATGGCTGCTTTGTGTCTTAGGTTGAGTTTTCACACAGCTGACTTTAAAGACTGCATTAGTCAGCAATCTAGGAGAAATGGAACCAATGAGAGATTATCTATCTACCTACGAATCATCTATCTCTCTATTTCAATATCTATTTATTATAAGAAATTGTCTCACGTGATTACGAAGGCTGGGAAGTCCAACGATCTGCCTTCTGCAAACTGGAGACCCAGAAAAACTGGTACTATAATTCAGTCCAAGTCCGAAGGCCCGAGAAGCAGGGAAGCTGAAGGTAGAAATGCCAGCACAAAGGCTGGAGAAACTGACAAACGGTGTCCTAACTCAAGCAGTGGGGCAGGATAAAAAGGGACAGATTTTGTCCATTTCTGACGTTTGTTCTATTCGAGTCCTCAACAGATTGGATGATGCTCCCCACAGTGGCTGGGTGATTTACTTTACTGGGCCCACTGCTTCAAATGCTGATCTCATCCAGAAACACCTTCACAGACTCACTCGTAAACAATGTTTAATATGAGCACCACGTGGCCCAATAAAATTGACCACCACAGAGGCAGATTTGAGTACAAATAGTTTATTGGCAGCCTTGGCGGATGCTGTATTATGCAACCTATATTCCCCCTTCATGAAAGACACACTCATTCCGCTACATCTATGAGAGTGTGGGTGGCGGCTGGCTCTCAGGTGAATGCTTCTCCAGGACTTGTCCTCAGCTGAAGAGAGCTCCTCATCCATGGTCACCCCTTCCCTGGTATCAGCCACATCCAGTGACTTGTTTGTGCAGGGGATATACAGGCCTGGCCTCCTTGTCTGAAGGTGAGAAATCTCCGAAGGTCATTCCTATTCTGAAGCTCCCTGTGGGGTCATTTGAGGCCTCTGTTGAAACTGCACTGTGGTTTAGCTTTTCTCTCTGTTCCATTCTGCTTAATCTGCCTTCACAGATCCTTCAATAAGCATCTTTTATATAAAATCTCAGAGACTTGGAGTTTGTTCCCTGGGGAACCAAATGACAAGAAGCAATTCCAGAGAATGTGGAAATAAGCTAAGAATGGGAAGAAGATGAACAGATTGTGTTAGGCAACCGATGACTGCTCGGGGAAACTGCAGCTTAATCCCACTGCGAGCCCTGTGAGATGGCACAGAACACGCCTCAGAGGGACAAGGGCATTTGACTATTTTTCACCAACTTTCATTCATGATCAATCGAGAGTTGTTTTCAGGACTGTCCACTGTCATGTCCCCAGCATCACCAGCCTGCCTGGAAAATATGTCAGCACTCTTCCACGATCCCGGGAATGTCAGGGGACATGCAGTAAGAACCACTTCAGGAATGGAAATGAGGAGTTTTGATGGGATGTGATCAAAACATCAATGACAGTCACTATAATTTGATTCTGAAGGAGCAGAGTAAAATAGGAAAAGGGAAATAACCTTAGTAGTTGTGGCAAAGATCCAGTTCCAATGTGAATTCACGCCTCTTGCGCACACTACCTCTCCATGGTCCGTGGACTTGACACCCTGTAAACTTGCTTTAACTGGGTCTAGACTAGTACTGACTCCAACAGTCTGAAAGAAGGATGTTCAAATCTGCTATAAAAGAGAATCCATCATCCTAGGTATTGGTAAATACCCACGTATGTATTTTTAAAGAACAATATAAAGAAAAAAGTAAACATAAATTCAAATGGAGAAGTTGAGAAGGCACAGAGAGGGAAAACCTTCTGAAGCAATAAAAAAGAAAACCTAGACTTATAAGGACTCTGGCTATTGGACTTGTAAGAGATTGCACAACTAGTTTATTATGAATACTGGGAAAAACATAAGCTTGAGTATATTTGCAGCAATAGAACTTTATAAGATGACTAGGCATATTTGAAAAAATAGAATGTCTGGAAATGAAAATAAAAATTTCAATCAATCTGAAATTCAATACTCAGTAGAAAGATTAACGGCTGACTAGAATGTGCTGATAAGGAAATGACAGATATGTCATAAGAAATTATGAAGAATATAAAATTGAAGAATATTAAAATGTGTGGTAAGAAGACAAGGAAAGTATGTTTGTAATTCGAGTTCCAGAGTAAAAGAAGTGGGAGCAAAAAACATTTGAAATATTAGTGGCCAAAATTGTGCAAATTTGCTGAAAGCTAAAACCCTCAGATCAGAAAATCTCAATAAATCCCAAGAAGAATAAATATGAAGAAAACCACACCAGGTCACAAAAACTATTGCTTAAACTATGTGATAAAGGAAACCATCTGAGGCAGAAGAAAAGACTACTTATAGAAGAGTGAAGATAACAATTATAACCTGACTTATTACCAGAAACCGTGCAACCCAGAAAAATAAAAGAAAATAGAATATTTGAAGTTCCAGAAAAAAGGAAACGTTGTCAAACTAGAATTTTATACCTAGAATGAATATTTTTTAAACACGAAGGTGAAATAAAGGTGAGAGACTCCTTTGCCAGCAGATCTGTACTACAAGAAATATTAAGGAAAGTTCTTTAGGCAGTAAGAAAATGATACCAGATACAATTTAGATCCATGCAAAAGGATTAATAGTGTCAGAAATAGTAAAGTGTGGCATATTCATACAACAGAATGCTATTAACAATATAAAGGAACAAACTACAAATACACACAAAATGTAAATGAAGAATATAAAATCGTTAAAAAGATTTGCTGAATGGTACATATTCATACTGAAAAATTTATGTAAAGTTGTAAAACAGAACTAATCTGTGGTGAAAAATATCAGAACAGTAATTTTTTTGGAAGTGTGAGTGAAGGATTGGCTGAGAAGGAACATGAGATTACTTTCTGAGTTCATGGTAATATTTTATATTTTTATAAAGGTTTGGGTTTCAGAGGTGTATATGCTTTTCAAAATTCAATAAACATACACATTAGATGTGTTCATTTCATTTAAGTAAATATACATCTAGAGAATAAACAAATATTGGGCTCTGGTTAATAAGATGCATGCTGATTATCTCTAGAGAGGTCTGCCATCTGCAATTTATTTTGAAGTGTATCAAAAAGCAATTAATAAATTGATAGAAAAGTAAGTAGGCATATAGTAACATGGGAAGGTAGAATAAAGATGGAAGCTACACAGGCGCTCACTGACTTCAACTTTGCTCTATATTGGAAATTGTTCATAATAAAATTTTAAAGAACAATGAGGAAAAATGTTAAAACCCAAATTATAAATCTTTTAAAAACTAATATTGAAAAATGCTTCATGACATTGTGGATTTCTTAATGCAAGGCATAAAGAGAATGAACCGTAAAGTAACAGAGTAATGAATTCAACTACATTGTATTCAAGAACTTCTCTTCATCAAAAGACAGGATGAATAGAGCACGAAGATGAGTTACTGGGCGCAGGATGATATCTGCAACATATAACTGACCTAATTTCCAGATCCTACAGAGAACTACAAGTCAAATTAATTGGTTTAATTTAAATCAATTAACGAAGAAAAGTCAAGAAGCGTAATAGAAATATTGAGTCAAATAACTGCTTGGGAATTTCACCAAAAAGGCAGTTTGAAGAACGCTTGGTAACATGTAATTAGCCAATGTAAATTAACTCCCCCATACCAAAATATCTCAACAGACCATGTATATTTACAAAGTCTAAAACACATCATGCTGCTGAAGACGTGGACCAGTGAAACTATCCACTGTTGCTGTCTTTGGTAAAATTCCATCAGAAAACTATCTGACATTATCTAATAAATTCAAATATGGAAAAATATGAAAAAATAAATTCATCCCTATAGGTATAGAGAAAACCTCACATATATGTGCCAGTATGGTGGATGTATACTACATTTCATTTCAGGTTTGTACACCTCTTCCCTAAAAATACCAAAAAAAAAAAAATTCAATGAACCCACCAACTCGGAAAGAAACAGAAACATAATGTTGAACAAGAGAATCAAGACACAAAGAAAATACGTTGTATGAGTCATCCACATAAACCTCAAAATGAGGCAAAACAAATCCATATTCAGATTGCATATCTCATTGGTGAAGCCATATAGAAAAATCACCATCAGCAGCAGCAGCGTGAAGACAATGGTTGCCCTTAGAGGGCAGTGACGTCCCTGTGCCTGGGAAGGGCTTGCAATGAGTGTGTCCCCGGGACGCTGGCAATGTTCTATTTATTTCTTCACCTGAGTGACAACGACATGCTTGGTCATTCTGTTAGTTAAAATATACAGATACGTATAAACACAAATGTGTTTGATTCACTTTTCTATAGTCATGCTATATTTTACAAGGAAAGAATCAGGCCAGGCGCAGTGACTCACGCCTGTAATCCCAGCACTTTGGGAGGCCGAGGCAGGCAGATCACTTGAGGTCAGGAGTTCAAGACCAGCCTGACCAACATGAAGAAACCCCGTCTCTACTAAAAATACAGACAATTAGCCGAGCGTGGTGGCTCATGCCTGTAATCCCAGCTACTTGGGGGCTGAGGCAGGAGAATTGCTTGAACCTGGGAGGCGGAGGTCGTGGTGAGCCGAGATTGCGCCATTGCACTCCAGCCTGAGCAACAAGAACGAACTCCATCTCGAAAAAAAAAAAAAAGAATCAAAATATTGCTTTTCATAAAACAATATTATTGATAATGATCCTATATTTTGACATAAGCATCACAAAATGTCATTTTTGTTGAAAAAGAATTTATCCTCTGACTTTTGACAATCTCTTTAATGTCCTTTAGTCACCTCTATTTGCACTCTCCCTCTGACACACTTTTTCCATGGACGGTTGTGAAGAAGAGGGGGTTCAACCTAGGAAAGGATACCCCAAAAATACACACTTGCTACTGCGTCAGTTGATGACTTGCCCCAAAGAGACACAGTTTGTCCATAAATCCTGAAGTACACTTCCAAAGAGAAACTGAGGCACTTGGTTACACCAGTGGTTCTGCGTGATCTAGATGATGCTGGCACCTTTCCACCACTAGGGTTCTCTCTCACATTTGATTCAGGGTCATCAAACACAAGAGAAGGCGGTAGGCATCAAGGATGCATAATGAGGTAGTAATAACCAAGTCATAGTAATAATTATAAAAACAACAGCTAATTCTTATTAAGTACTTATTATGAGCAGTGTATTAGTCAGTAGTCAGTGTTCTCTAGAGGGACAGAACTAATATTAGAGATGTATATATGAAGAGGAGTTTGTTAGGAGAATTGACTCACAAGATCACAAGGTGAAGTCCCATGAAAGGCCGTCTGCAAGCTGAGGAGCAAGGAAGCCAGTCCGAGTCCCAAAACCTCAAAAGTGGGGAAGCCGACAGTGCAGCCTTCAGTCTGTGGCCAAAGGCCTGAGAGCCCCCGGCAAGTCACTGGTGTAATTCCAAGAGTCCCAAGGCTGAAAAACTTGGAGTCTGATGTTTGAGGGCAGGAAGCATCCAGCATGGGAGAAAGATGAATGCCGGAAGGCTCAGCAAGTCAAATCCTTCCAATTTCTGCCTGCTTTATTCTAGCCACGATGGCAGCTAATTAGATGGTGCTCACCCAGATTGAGGGTGGGTTTGCCTCTCCCAGTCCACTGACTCAAATGTTAATCTCCTTTGGCAACACCCTCACAGACACACCCAGGAACAATACTTTGCATCCTTCAACCCAATCAAGTTGACACTCAACATTAGCTATCACAGTCAGGCAGTGTTGTAAGTACTTCGTGTATATTACTTCCTTCTGTCCTTAATACTTCTTTGAAGTAGGCGCTGTTGTATTTCCCATTTTTCAGCTCAGGAAACTGAGGCACAAGTCAGTCGCTTGAGGTAATAGAGCGTGTGAGTGTCACAGCTGGATTTCAGACTCAGACGTTTACCCTCACACTTCCTGCTCTTGACTACCATGCTGTGTGGTAGGAAACAAGTTTTAAAATATTATCTAGTTGTTAAGCTTGTGTTACTGTTATTTCTAATACAACATAGGGAATTAAGTAATGCGTACATGTCTTTAAATCTTCCACAATGTTGCACATAACATATGTCTTCAAAATCAATAGTTGAGTGATGAGAAAGCATATATGGAAGAATAAATAATGAGGGGTGAGTTTTGAGTAGAGGTGAATGTAACCAAATCTAGATAACTTTACTGCCAAATGAATATTTGATTCATTTGAATCAATGGATGACTATAAATGGCTCTATAGTCCCACAAATAATTCAATAAACTAATCTTCAACTCTATGAAGAAGGATAAAATGTGAAATTGAGTAAGCAAGCTATCTCCAATTCAGATCAGTCACAGTTTCAGATTTTGTGCTTTTGCTTTTATTCATCTCTACTTTATTTTTCAGTTATAATACAAATATTCTTTTTCCAATATCACTTTTAGAGTTGCCAAAATGTTAATTTACATTTGGATTTTTTTTTTTCTGTTATCATTATTATGACACACTGGCTCCTGGCTCTGTACTTCCAGATACTAATGAATCTAGCATTGCTGCACTGTTTCCAAACCCAACATTAGTATAGTAACTGTGTACATTTCTCAATGGGACTCGAAAACTCAACCAGGGTGCAAATAAGCCAGCTCCAAGCAAGAGCTCCTCTTAGGAGGTGGAGAGGAAGACAGCCAAATCCTACTTGCCGGAGGGATATCATTAGTGCATAACGGTTCTATGAAGTGTTGGAACTAGGAGTCAAAACTCCTTAACAGTTTTGTTGCAAGCCAGCCCCCTCCACAGGTTTCAAGTTAACTCCAGCCCCAGTTATGTGGCTGCCGATCCTCTGAAGGTCTGAGAACTGAACTGTTGTGAAATTAAAGAAGAGAGTTGTGTTAGTCAGTTCTTGCACTGCTAGAAAGAAATATTTGAGACTGGGTAACCTATAAAGAAAAGAGGTTTAACTGGCTCATGGTTCTGCAGGCCGTACAGGAATCATAATGCTGACATATGCTGGGCTTCTGGGGAGGCCTCGGGAAACTATAATCATGGCAAAAGGCAAAGGGGGAGCTGGTACCTCACACAGCCAGAGCAGGGGGAAGAGGGTGGGAGGAGATGCCACACACTTTTAAATGGCCAGATCTCCCAAGAACTCACTCACTCACTATCACACAGAACAGCACCAAGGGGGAGCTCTGTCCCCAAGATCCAATCACCTCCCACCAGGCCCCACCTCCAACACTGGGGATTACAATTGGTCATGAGATTTGAACGGGAACACAGATCCAAACCATATCAAGAGTGAAAAGTTCTTACTCGTTAATTTGTGGAGAGGCCACAGAAGTTAAGTGCCACTCTTGAAACATATGGCTAAGGAAAAAAGCTGAACTTCAGAAATCAAGCAAACTTTCCGGCTGTCAGCCAATGAACAGTGGGAAGATACAGTTGGCAAGGGCAAGGTAGTCTGAGTTGAAATGATGGAAATAAACGTTGCTATCAATAATAAAAATCAGGGGAAAGATTATATTTTTAGACTGCCAACTCTGTTAGCATATGTTGTTATTTTTAATCTTTAATATTTTTACAAATGAAGAAAGTGAAATTAATATTTATACCAGAGAGAATGAAACATTAAGTACGCATTCGGTCCATGATTGAACTCCGTGTTCTCTACCTCACAGTACATTATACCCGCCCCTTTGATTAATTATTATTATTATCATTATTTTTTGAAATGGAGTTTCTCTCTTGTTGCCCAGGCTGGAGTACAATGGCACGATCTTGGCTCACTGCAACCTCTGCCTCCCGGGTTCAAGCGATTCTCCTCCCTCAGTCTCCCAAGTGCCTAGGATTACAGGCCCCCACCACCACACCCGGCTAATTTTTTATATTTTTAGTGGAGACAGAGTTTCATCATGTTGGCCAGACTGGTCTCAAACTCCTGACCTCAGATGATTCGCCTGCCTCGGCCTCCCAAAGTGCTGGGATTACAAGTGTGAGCCACTGCGCCAGGCCCACTCCTTTAATTTCAGGAACACTAACCTCACAGAGGGCCTCAGTAGGCCCTGCAGTCCTCTCATACTTTCTCTTCTCTTCACCTTTCTCTCACCTAATGGTTGTCCCTGACTAGCGGTGTGACTTCAAGCAAGTCACTTAACCTCTCTATATCTCAGTTTTCTCCTCTGTAAACCGAGGAGAATAACAATACCTCATGGGATTGTTAAGAGAATTAAAGACTATTAAAAATACAGCCCTTTGAATTGTGCCTAAACCATAGCAAAAGCTATGGAAATTTGTGGTTGTGGTTCTTACTTCACTGAGAAAAGTTCACCAGAGGAGCATTTCCTCATGCTCTGTCATCTGACCATCTGCATCCTCTGCCAGTCCTCTTGTCACTGTGGTAAGGGTCTTTATCCCTATGTAGGGTTGATCTTTGCACTTTTAAGCTATAATGTGCTCCCGGAGCAAGACCATTACTTCAGCAACTCATCCTTGTTTCATTGCATTTTCCTTCCCTGCTGGATAATCGCAAACAACCTAAAGGCATATTGCAACATCTTTCATCTCAAAAACAGACAAGCAAACACCAACTCCATTTCCTCCAACCTTTGTCCTATCTGCGCTGCCCCAATCCCTGCGATAAAACTCCACGAAAGAGTTAGTGTTCTGGTATTTCACTACACTAATTCTTCTCCTTTCTCAATTGCATTCCAGTTAATTTTCCTCTTTCTCGTTCTGCCAAACTGTTCTTTTCATCATCACCCTGACACCTATGTTGCTAAATCCAATAATTAATTTTTCTCTTTGTGACTTGATTTATCATCATGATGCATGTAACTAGTACCTCTCAGGCCCCCTTGAAAGACTCTTTTTCACTCGGCTTCCAGGACGTCACAGTCTTCTATTTTTCTTCTACTGATCTGGTTTTGCAGGTTTCTCCTCATCTCTTCCAAATGCCTAAGTACCATAGTGTTGAGTCCATATCGTTTTCCTTTATCCATGCTCATTCTCATGGTTCCAATCTAATTGCTTGAAAATGCTTTCTGTAAACTGGTAGCTCCCAAGTATACAGCTCTAGCCTGGCGCTTTCCCGGAACTCCCAGCAAATACTCTAATTGTGCTGTCAGTGTTTCCTCCTACATATCTTTTCAGCCCTTTCCAATTTGTATATTCAAATCCAAATTCTTAAGCCTAATCCTTCAGTTTCACCCTTTTCAGTGAATAGCTACTTAATCTTATTGTTGCTCCACCCAATGGTGCTATCTGTGACTTATCTTTTCTTCAAGGGTCACATGCAATCCACCAGGATATCCTCTTGATCCTATTTTTAGAGTGTATCTGGAGGCCAGGCATGGTGGCTCGCGCCTGTAATCCCAGCACTTTGAGAGACCCAGGTGGGTGGATCACGAGGTCAAGAGATCGAGACCATCCTGGCCAACATCGTGAAACCCCCATCTCTACTGAAGTTACAAAAATTAGCTGGGCATGGTGGCCTGTGCCTGTAATCCCAGCTGCTCAGGAGGCTGAGGCAGGAGAATCACTTGAACCTGGGAGGCAGAGATTGCAATGAGCCAGGATTGCGCCACTGCACTCCAGCCTGGTGACAGAGAGAGACTCTGTCAAAAAAAAAAAAGTATATCTGGAGTCTAAACCCCTTTTCACCACCTTGAATGTAGCCATCCTGATCTAAGCCACCACCATCTCTCCCCTTGGTTTTTGCAATAAATCTTAAGTGATCTTCTTATTTCCACCTTCGTCTCATTTCAGGTTATCAACACAACTGTCAGAGAGATCCTTCAAAATATAAAAAGAGGTCATGTCTCTCCTCTGCCTAGATGTCATGTCTAGGCAGAGATCATGTCTCTCCTCTGCTGGCATTCATCTCAGGGAGGGAAAATGCAAATCTTTACAGGAGCTTCCAAGGACTTATGAAGCCAACATGAGTTCCCTGATGGTTCTGCGGCAGCAGCACTGCCTTCCTGGTCTCACTGAACACACGAGGCACACTGCCAAATCAAGGCATTTGCATTTTCTGTTTCCTTTGCCTGGGATTTTCGCCCATCAGATATCAACATGACTCGTTCTTTATCTTTTTCCATCTGTGGTGAAATATCATCATTTCACCCTCTTTCTTTCACCCACTTTAAATGTGCAAACCTCCCTAACCTCAGTGTTTCTTATCCCCTTTCCCTGTTTTAAAAATAGAGGCTAATACCATCTGACATACTGTGTGTTTTACTTACTTGTTTATTGCTACTTTCATCCTCCAGAACCTAAGATCTTTGAGTGTAGAAATTTTGATCTATTTTGTTCATTAGTTTATCTATCAAGTCTAAGAATATTATGCAACATAGAACAGTTCTCAATAAATATTTGCTGTAGGAATGACTCCAAAAAATTTTGTATCTTTTCTTCACATGTTCTTATGGTGTATTCTCTGATTTGTTAACATTTTTACAATATGAGCTTATTCTATTCTCATAACAAAGCTGCAACCTACATTATGCAAATGTATCTCCATTTCACATATAAATGTTATACTTTAAAGGGATTAAGCAAGTTGCTTAAGATTAGTCAGATGGTCCTCAGTGCTATCATTCTAAATCTGTGCTACTGCATAATTCAATAAAAATAATGCTAAATTTTTGCTTTATAACATTTGTAAAAAATAAATTCCCCTAAACTTTTTGTCCACTGGTTGATAATAAAAGAAAAAAGAGTCCTACAGATACAAATATTCAGATTTTATTTTTCATTTCTTTCTTTCTCAGCATTTATGATTGATTCACAAAAGATTATTGAGTACTACCTTGAATTATTCACTGGCATTAGAACACATAATGTGTGGGGTTTACTGCTTTTTATGTCCACATATACCTTCACAAACTGAATATTCTGATAGATGTCTAACAGTATTGTGTTCATGATCATATTCAAAATGATTACTTATAAGCTAAGTCTTTGGATTTGCATGCTTATTTAGTTTTAAACCAGTTGAACACTACAATTCAAATGCTTTTTGTTTTACCTAAAGAAGAACCTATTAACTTTTCATAGAAATGTACAGAATCAGGCAATACGAAAAGAAATAACACTGAGAAGCACTATTAGAATCAGGATGAGTAAAGGACTGGAGTGAACTCAGTATGATTTGGGAGCAGGTCTTAAATAGACAAGAATCTACCATAGTCCCTTAAAGTAGTATTGCAATACATCTCTGGTTCCCGCACTATTTATATTTCCATTCCTTTCATCTTTTCTCAGGTGTTTCTATCTGCTGTTACTCAAGTCATTCCCAGTTATGAATTCTCCTTTGACTTTGATTACAGGATGTAATCTGCTGCATTATATAGTAGACATGAATATAATCTGCTGCATTATATAGCTACTAATAGGAGGTTCTCACTATATTTAGGCAAATTCTTGTTGTTCCCTTTTCTTTTTGGACACAAATCTTTGACCCCCCTTTAACTGCATAGATTGTTTCTAACCCTGGCTGCCTTCTCTGTATCCATTGTCTTACAGGCCAGTGCATTACAGCTGTCTCATTTATATAATTCAACAAATGTTCAGAGAGATAGAATTGTGAACACCATTCTTTCTAGCTGTAAATAGAAGCAAGTTGCTTTG
Organism: Colobus angolensis palliatus; assembly: GCF_000951035.1. NCBI lineage: Eukaryota > Metazoa > Chordata > Mammalia > Primates > Cercopithecidae > Colobus > Colobus angolensis. Next base: position 198,569 of record NW_012117377.1, read on the forward strand.
TGCGTTTCTGGGTAATTTCATCTGTGGTTTCCATTCAGACACTCTTACAAATGGTCTTGTTTCAGAAGCAATTTAGTTCCTCCCTCCTCAGCCCTATCTGACTAAAATGTATGTGATACATAAACTTAGCAAAAACTCACTTCTATTTAAATGTGCTAATTCTAGCTCTTTGTTCTGTTCACCTTTATTGTCTGCTTACCTCCTTGTATTGCTCTGATTTATATAAGTAAAGATCTTGAACACTGGAAGGCAGCAAATTACACAGGACCTGTGTAGTCTTGAAGGGCAGATGTGATGTCTTACTTTTGTAACCCCACATCTGCTAGCACAGTGTGTGCAGATTGAATAAGTAGATGTCTGTGAGTTATATTACAACTTTTTAAAATTCCGCCACACTTATCAAAGTGGGGACAGGATGCACATTTCAACCTGCAGCCTCATTTTTTCTTTTTTCTTAGTTGTTTACCTTTCAGTTATCACTTTTAAGTTTCACTTTCACAGTGTAAGCCTGTAACAGTGAGCAATAAGCTTTTCTCTATACATTATTACCCAAGTTAATGGCATACACATTGATTAAAATATGAAAGGTGAGAAACACGTCGTTTGCCTTGTAGAAGTTTTGAGAAATATTTGAGGTATTCATCAGTCAAATGATAATGAATACCAACTATCTAGTAACTGATAACTTCATCCAGTGGCAGTAATAATACTTTACGTTTGTTATCCCATTTAATCCTCAAGATAGCTTCATGTTGAGTATAGTATTATTACTGTTATTTTACCAATGAAGTAAATTAGGTTTATAGTGGTTAAATAACTTGCCAAAGATCACAGAGCAATCAAAAAAACCGAGTGGAATTGAAACCAAAAGTGTATCTGAGTCCAGAGCCTGTCCTCTTCCAAACTGTGATACTTCAAACAATATTCCATTAAGGTTTATACTTTTGAGTGGCTTCATAGGTTATATATAATGTGTCCAAATCCAGGTTAGAAAGAACAATTCAAGTTAATAATTTCTATTTTGATAATATGTGTAGCATGGTACATTCATTAAGAGAATTTATAATCAATAACCTTTCCATATGAAGGCTAAAAAAATTTGGACAAGGCCGTGCACGGTGGCTCACGCCTGTAATCCCAGCACATTGGGAGGCCGAGGTGGGTGGATCATGAGGTCAGGAGATTGAGACCATCCTGGCTAACACAGTGAAACCCCGTCTCTACTAAAAATACAAAAAATTA
>NW_012117377.1:206205-218982 GCF_000951035.1 Colobus angolensis palliatus
CGCTGGGAGTTGGAGACTGCAGCTGTTCCTATTCGGCCATCTTTGGTAGTTATTTTTTAATGTGGCTTAGGAAAGAAGAAGCAAGTCAAATCTAAAAACAACAGCCAAATGCTTCATGTAGTCTGTGATAGAGACCAAGGCTATGATTAGAAGATGTTTCAGGGTATTGAGAAGAGTATAGAACTTAGAAATAACTCTAGATATAACTTAGAAATAACTCTAGATATAACTTAGAAATAATTCTAGATATAACTTAGAAATAACTCTAGACATAACTTAGAAATAACTTGGAAATAACTCTAGATATAACTTAGAAATAACTCTAAGTTGTATACTCTTCTCAATACCCTGAAACATCTAATCATAGTCTTAGTCTCTATCACTTAGAAATAACGCTAAGGCAGGCGCGGTGGCTCATGCCTGTAATCCCAGCACTTTGAGAGGCCGAGGTGGGTGGATCGCTTTAGGTTAGGAGTTTGATACCAGGCTGGCCAACCTGGTGAAACCCCGTCTCTACTAAAAATACAAAAATTAGCCAGGCATGATGGCATGCACCTGTAATCCCAGCCACTCGGGGGCTGAGGCACGGGAATCACTTGAACCCAGGAAAGGGAGGTTGCAGTGAGCCGAGATCGAGCCACTGCACTGCAGCCTGGGTGGCAGAGCAAGACTCCATCTCAAAATTAAAAAAAAAAAAAAAAAAAAGAAATAACACTAGCTTCCTTAATACACATAATGTTGAATATGAAATGGTATTCATTTAATGCCAATTTTGTTGACATTCATTAACTTTATTAAATGCCAAGTGTAGTTTGACATATCCAGTTACTCTTGTGTTACTAAAAACAGCAGTTGCAACAACACAACTGTTCCATGGAGCAGATTTAAAGATCTGGAACCAGTAGCCAGTAAAGCTCTTTGAAGGAAGGTCATGGTTCCCATCTCCCTCAACTGAAACCCCTTTTGCAAAATGATGGCAGTGAGAGAAATCTGACATAGTTGACTCCATGTTGCTTCTTACTGCCAAGCTGTTCATGGTCATTCCTGGGCATGGACCAACCTGACTTTGGTTGTACTTTAGTTTATAGTTTAACCTTAAAGCAAGGATGATGATAGCCCTTCCCAAAACTAAATCAGTTTTATAAAACTAATAGAAGTCCACAACGTTAATACTAGGAGAGGGACCTGAATTCTGCTAAGATGTAGGGGTAGTTAAAGGATAACCAGTCATTGTTCTGGAGGTCACAAGATGTGTCACAGGACGTGTAGCAAGATGTGTAACTTCCCCAGTTACTCCTGTGGATAACGTCACTATTGTAGAATATACATTGGCCTTCTGAGAGGTCTTTTCAGACTTTTTGCATTTCTGATGACCAGCTGACTCTACCCAGGCCAAGGTTTCATGATTCAATCAGTCCTGTGGCTCCCACTCAGAGGCTGAGTCAGCCGGTGTGGACTGTTTTCCACACCTCTATGATTTCATTTCCAGCCATACAACATTCCCCATTCCCTAGCCTTGACCACCAAAATATCCTTGAGAAACCCAAACTTCCTGAGCCTTCCGTGAGAAACTGATTCAAGTAAATAACTCTGTCTCCCAAGTGGTATTGCTGGCCTTGCCTCAATTATACTGTTTCTTCACTGAAGTGCCATGGTCTCGGTGAACTGGTTTTATCTTTGCAGTGGGCAGGAAGATCTCACTGGACAATTACACAACTTGGATGTCACAGCCACTCAGGGACTGCCATAGGTGGGTGACTCATTTCAGTTTCTGAGGTCACCCATTTAGTGGCAATTAAATAATCATTTCTGCTTTTCCTTCCTGTGAGTCCACAACTCCCACTGCTGGAATATTCCGTTGGAGCTACAAGATGCAAAGATCATAGAGCAGGCTTAAAGCTGATCCATGCCATTCTTTTAAAAAGGTTGGAAAGTGAATTTGTAACTGTGGCAACAGAAAGACATTTTGCAATCACAATTTACAGAAGTATCTTGGTTTTATTGTTGACCTTTGGTAAGTTAAAGCATGTTGTGCAAAAATGTTACTCCCCAAGAACTAAGAATTGCCTCAATAAATTCTGTTTTATGCCTATTGCACATACTCATGTGGGAACTTTGTAAATATTATTCTAATTAGAAAGCCTTGAATATCTATTGCTCTAGGAGACTCAGGATCCTTTATTAATTCATGATGTGGTTCAAGCTAGCTGTGAAGTTATGGGAGTGGGAAGGTAAGTATCATCAACTCCAGATGTCTTATGTAATACAGACCACAGTGAAAAATGAGACCTTCCTGCAGTCATACCAAACAATCTGTCGAGAGATGTTGATTTAATAACTTTTTTGAGGAAAGCACAGTGCAAACTACCGGCTGGGGGAGAGGGAGAAGGATTAGACACGGATCCTACCCTGGAGAAATACAAACTAGTGCAACAGAGAAGTGTGCTGCTGTGTTTCAAATGGCACCGATCGTTTTCCCCTAAGCAGTATGTTAAATGTGAGGACTTTAGTAAACCACATTGTTTGCTTCCTTTTGGACTGCTGAGAGTCCAAAGCAATTAATGCAACTTTTAAAGTATTCTAGGCAAATGTTTTACCTAATGAGAAAAAATAACAACACATTTGTATTTGCTCATTTATTGAGGAGAAAGCAATTGAACTCTAATAAGGGTTTGTTGTGGTTTTTTTTTTTTTTTTCTCAGATTACTGAATATTTTATCTTTAATTCCTAAGTCGCAATAAGCTGGAGAATGTTAATTAGTTCATTTGGTTCTTCTATAAATATTTTCTTTTTAAGAGGTACAATGGCCTGGTACGGTCACTCAAACCTGTAATCCCAGCACTTTGGGAGGCCGAGGCGGGTAGATCACGAGGTCAGGAGTTCAAGACCAGCCTGGCCAATATGGTGAAACCCTGTCTCTACTAAAAATACAAAAATTAGCCAGGTGTTGTGGCACACGCCTGTAGTCCCAGCTACTTAGGAAGCTGAGGCAGAATAATTGCTTGAACCTGGGGGTTGCAGTGAGCCAAGATCACACCACTGCACTCCAGCCTGGGTGACAGAATGAGACTCTGCCAAAAAGTGCAATGTTTGATGCACACAACATTCTGGTTCAAGGTAGAAATTGTACATACACACACATACACACACACATTAACGAAAGGACACATGACGATGGGGTCCTTGATGGACAACAATATCAGTTGGGAATGCCACCATAAGCCAGTTTTCCAGTTTGTTCTGTTTAATTATTGCTCTATTAAAAACCCATTCTATTTTAGTTCAGTAAAGACAGTAAAAAAAAAAGGAAAATTTTATTTTGAACCTTGAAAGAGCATTGGTTCTCCCACAATTACTACTGATGCAAAGAACGGAATGGCACTCATAACTTGTGACAGATAATGTGAAATACAGGGTAACATTAGCAGGCTTCCTCATATAAGTTCACACCAGACACCTTACTATTGTGGAAATGATATTTTCAGACTTTTAGTGCTAGGAATTCCATTAAATTAACCTAAAGATGCTTAGAGGATGCATACATATTAATAAAACTCATAAATAATGAAACGTGTAAAATTCCCTAAATTACCATGAGAAATAAAACTCCCATGCAACTGGTTAAGTGTTTGTTTCTCATTTGTGCTAAGTTAGCAAATACATCCTTGTAAGATATCAAATAACCATTAATTACTTGATAACATCGAATATTCCAGATGGACAGTCTTATCATGCATGCGTAGTCAGGTTGGGATAGTTACACTGAAGTCCTATATCTGTTCATCAAAACCTTTCCCTAGTCATCTAGAGATACATTGACAGATATTTACTATCAATCCTCCTAAAGATTTGCTTCATGCATACTTGCTCACCCTTCAGTTACTGTCATAATACTTAAAATGATGAACCATAAATCAGTTTGTTGAGGGAGGCACTGAAGTAGAGTGTTTAACACAGACCACCATTTACCAGTTAAGTGAGCTTGAGTCCATTACATAACTGCTCTTGACACTAATTCATTCATTGGCTTACTTAATAAGCATTTACTAAGTGGACTAGGTTCTAAGTACTGTGGGAGGTACTGGATGATGTCGTGGGAGTGAGAAGATTCTAAGATGTTCTTCCTTTATGGAGAACACACTCTCATTGAGGAACAAGTGTCAAATACAAGTTATGTATAGTAGAAGAACATACCAAATGCTCAACAAAGGCAAATTTCTAAAAACTTTATTCCCATCATGTTTGACTTGCACCTTCAGCACTTCCCAAATCTCAGCTAAAAACATTCATGAAATATCTCCTCAATTGTGTTTTCTCTTTATGGTAAAAATAATGCATTGTGTATTCCCTGGGTATTATATCCAGAAACACCTGATATGAATTTGTCCTTATTGATGACATTAATTTTAGTCACTAGGTGATGTGTTGTTTTCTCCATTTAATAATTACTATTTCTTCCTCAAAAATCATCCTTATTTGGTATTCTCTAATACCAAATGCTAAAGATCCTTTACTAACTGCATCAGTTATCTATTGAATAACAGCTGGGAGCTACGCAAGAGCAAGAAAGACCAATCATGCAAACTATCTTCAAACCTCTACTTCAATCATGTTGGTTAATGTTTCATTGACTAAGGCTAGTTCCATCCTGGGTGCAGAGTCAGTTTGGAAATGCACTACAAAGATATACAACAGAAGGAAGGAATATAGGGAGGGTAAAGAATTGTGTCCATTAATGCAATCAATCTACCATATGTAACAATTAATTAACACCAAATTTATGTTGGCACTAAGGAAATTTCTCATGTAAATACTGGAAGAAAAAATGAACTAGTGTATTCACACTCTATAATTGTGGCCTACAGTATAATACAGTGCAATATAAAATACACTACGTAGGAATGGGTACAGTGTTTTATGTCAACTCTCTTTGGGTTGTGTACTCATTTTCCTGTTGTTCATTAAGCTTTTAAAATACTAGAAGGCATGTTTCTGGTGTGATGTTGACTACCATGATGGAACAAATATAAATTATATATTTCAAATTATATTGTCAGAAATGTCCACTGACAATGAGACAGCCAGGTGGGAGGAGGTCCCTGGAGAAACTCCAACCAGCCTGCCCACTAGGGTGGAGCCTCAGGAAGTTCGCACCCTTTGCAGTGAGGAGAAGCCTGGTTCCTCCTCTTCCTGTGTGGAACCTGGGAGTTGAGTGGCGGTCAGGAAGCACTCTGACAGGGACTCTGGCCTAATAAGAGTCCCTGTTTTCCCCTTTTTTTCCTTTTCACCCAATAAATCCCTGTCTTACTCACCATTCAAATGGTCCGTGAGCCTGAAGTTTCGTGACTGTGGGACAAAGAACCCTGTCTTTAGCTGAACTAAGGAAAAGTCCTGTAACAAGTTTGCCACAGCTGGGGATCTATAAAAACAGCTTTAAGAATGTAACAGACTGTGGTAGATCAATTCCTACAAAATATGATTGTTACAAATTCCACAAAATACCCCTTCTTTTCCCACAGTGTCCCTTTTAGTAGCCATGGCCTTTTTCTATGATGTCTCATAGTAAATTACAAGAAGACATTTCGATAATAACAACTTTGCATATATTAGCTTGTGTAGCAAACGAAATGTATATATATCCTTGTGTAAAGTCCAGGTATGAGACATGCAACTGATTTCCTCAAAATGTTTTAAAAATGTTTCATTTAAGACCAAGAATTAGAAAGCTTACAAATGCCTCCTTTCCTCTAATAGAACATTTTATTGTTAACTCGCCATTCATTTATCAAAGCAATAGGGATGACCCAAATCGCTGATACTGAAGCCCTCAGTGTAATAGCAAAGCTTCACAAAAGCCCTGGGAATATGAACATTTGATGAGAACAGATGGAAATCTACCGGCTGCCCACGGACATTGACTGCCTACATTCCTCTCCAAACAAACTAAGTTGGTGCTTACAATCTAAAAACGTGAGACTGTCTCCAGCCATTATCTCTCTACCTTGAGGGTTTAAAGGCATAATCCTAACCAGGGTAGTTGCGTAAAGGAGTCAACAACAGTGTGGCAGAGGTGGTTTTGGCTCTTTCCACTGGGACGCGTTCCTTTCCGTCTATTTAGATGGGCTTTCCCCAATATATAATACCAGATAGAATATACCTCTAAGGATCATAAGCAGACAGGCCCAAATCATTACAATATTAAAGAAAATTACTCTATCCATCAGAATAAAATAGGTTTTGCTGTGTTAAAAAATATATATAAAAATCCCAAAGTAAACATTCTCATACCATATGCTCTGTCAATCTTGGTCCTTAGAATTTACCCAAAGAAGTCAAAAAGTTATGTCCACAAAAAATCCAACACGATATTAGTAGAAGCTTTATTCATCATTGCCAAAACTTGCAAGCAAACAAGATGTCCTTTAGTCAGTGAGTAAACAACAAACTGTGGGATATCCAAACAATGGAACATTGTTCAGCACTGAAAATAAATGAGCTATCAAGCCATGAAAAGACATGGCATCAACCTTAAGTGCATATGATTAATTGAAAGAAACCAATCTTAAAAGATTAGTTATTGCATCATTTCAACTATGTGACATTCTGTAAAAGGCAAAACTAGAGAGAAAATTAAAAGATTGGCCAGATGTGGTGGTTAACACCTGTAATCCCAGCACTTTGGGAGGCCAAGGCAGGCAGGTCACCTGAGGTCAGGAGTTTAAGACCAGTCTGGCCAACACGGTGAAAATCCATCTCTACAAAAATACAAAAAATTAGCCAGGCATGATGGCAGGTGCCTGTAATCCCAGCTACTCAGGAGGCTGAAGTGGGAGAATTGCTTGAACACAGGAGGCAGAGGTTGCAGTGAGCCAAGATCACAGCAGTACACGCCAGCCTGGGTTGAGTGAGAGTCCCTCACAAACAACCAAACAAACAAAGCCAAAAGAAAATAAAAAGATCACTAGTTGCCAGGGGTCAAGGTGGAGGTGGCAGATGAAGAAGTAGGTCTCACACAGGATTTTTAGGGCAGTGAAACTACTCTGTATGATATTATAATGGTGGATACATGTCATTATACACTTATCTGACTCCATAAAATGTACAACATCAGGAGTGAACTCTAATGCAAACTAGAGTCTTTGGGTGATAATGATGTGTCAGCATAGATTCATCAGTTTTAACAAATGTACCACTCTTATGGAGATACTGTTAACAGCAAAGGCTATTCATATGTGGAGTCAGATGACATATGGGAAATATTTATCCTTCCTCTAAATTTTGCTGTAAATTTAAACTGCTCTAAACACTAAAGTCAATTAAATAATGCAAAAATCTTAGGTAAAAATAAAATAAAGACTATACTAACTTCCAGATTTTCTTCATTGCTTTGCTCAAAATATGTTTTCATGTATTTGTGAATTTCTGCTCCTCTCTTGTGTGCTTGGCAGGGTTCCAGGTACTAGAGACACAGCAGGGAGTAGAACAAGGACTCCCCATGGCACTTAATTTTAGTCCAGCAAACAAAGAAAAACTGAACAAAGAAATGGGCAGAAAGTTTACTCTTAGTTAGTAATGAACATGTGCTAGGAGGAAAACATTTTTACTGAGCTGTATTTCTCTGCCTAATTGTTCCTTAAGTTGTCGTTTCATTAATTAGAAAACACTGAGAGCTGGGCATGGTGACTCACACCTGTAATCTCAGCACTTTGGGAGGCCACGGCAGGCAGATCACTTGAGGTCAGGAGTTTGAAACCAGCCTGGCCAACATGGCGAAACCCTGTCTCTACTAAATATACAAAAATTAGCCAGGTGTGGTGGTGCGTGCCTGTAACCCCAGCTACTTGGCAGGCTGAGGCAAGGAGAATGGCGTGAACCCAGGGGGCGGAGCTTGCAGTGAGCTGGGATTGCACCACTGCATTCCAGTCTGGGTGACAGAGGGGGACTGTCAAAGAAAAGAAAAGAAAAGAGAAGAGAAGGGAAGAGAAGAGAAGGGAAGAGAAGAGAAGACAACAGAAAGACAAGACTGACGCTTTTACAAAGCTGAACTCATTCACTAGGAAGCACATGGGAATGGGTGTATGCACACGTGTACAGACACACACACACTCGCGGGACACTTTCAAAATATTTTTTAAAACATACATGATTTCACTTATTTTATATTTCATCTCAAACTCTTTAGGAAGCTAGTCTCAGCCAACTAGACACTAAGGAAGCAAGCCATCCATCTGCAGTAATGAGGAAAATCATTAGATAATTCATTTTATTTTATGTTCCTACACATCAATCTTCTCTGAAAAGCCATTAAGATTTAATCCAAAAATTTATTCTCAAAGGAATGTAATAGGACTTCAGAGCACAGAAACTAACAAGGTTAACAATAAGAAAATATATCATTTCTAAATTACAGGGCTTTGTTGATCTGACATTTAAATCTCCCTTTTAACCACTAGTACGGAAATGAGTTCTAAGGGCTGAAATGCACACTGCACTAAACCACTGGATTTGTAAAAGCCAATAAGAAATCATTGGACTTTTACAATTTAATTTCTAAATTGAACGATTTTCCATCCCTTTTTTTCATATATTTCTCCATTCTTTTGTTTTCTTTTAATTTTAGTGCCTTTCTATCCCTAGTTATCAGAAGCAATACTAGTATATATGTATATACTTCTGATATATATGTATAGTGATAATTGTATATATAGTGTGTACACGTGTTTATGTCATATATGTTTATATATATCTATATAGATAGCTATATATGTGTATGTATATATGGCTCAGGCCAATATATATATATATATATATAAAACTATATATAAAACTATCTTCAAGGAAACTATTTTCAAAATTATACCTTAAAGGATACTTAGTCAAAGGAAAATCTCCAACACATCTTTCCTTTAATGTCTTCTGAACAACAAAAGGTGTAATGTTTTTGAGCAGATCAATAGTTGCTTTTGGAAAATGAGTCTAATCTGAGGAACCCTTGTTCAATCTCCTTTTGTTGTTCGTTTTCATTAATTCTTAAATTCAAGCTATTTGTGCCACACTTATGGAGGAACAAACAGTTGAAGAATAATCTCAGAAACTGACAGGACATGATGAAATGCCTGTCAATCCTTTTAGTATTTTTTTTCCTTTTTAGTCAAATTTCCATGTGCTTTTTCTAAGAAGAAAGAAGCAATAAGAAACAACTGTCATTTCTAATTTCTTATAGTGAAGCAATGATCTGCCATAGGATGTGAACTTCTCACAATAGGCTTCAATAATTTTGACCCAGAATGGAGTGCAAGATCACCACTCAGAAACTTAATGAAGAGTCAATAAACACCAAGTAGGCATTTATAACTGCCAAAGCACGTGTGAGGATAAAATGACCTAGCACATGGCCAGGCTGTTAAAGGCAGAACAGATAAGTATCTGTTGGCTCTAGTACAGCCGTCTGTCCTCATTAGATGTCCTACTGTCCTTGTAATATGGGTTGGCTGTGTCCCCACCCCAATCTCATCTTGAACCGTAGCACCCATAATTCCTACATGTTGTGGGAGGGACCTGGTGGGAAATAACTGAATCATGGGGCCAGTTTCACTTACACTATTCCTTTGGTAGTGACTAAGTCTCCCAAGATCTGATGGTTTTATAAGGGGAAATCCTTTTGGCTTGGCTCTCATTCTCTCTCTTGCCTGCTGTGATGTAAGGCATGCCTTTCGCCTTCTGCCATGATTATGAGGGCTCCCCAGCTGCATGGAACTGAGTCTATTAAACTTCTTTTTCTTTATAGATTACCCAGTCTTGATTATGTCTTTTTCAACAGTGTGAAAAGGAACTAATACACCTTGCCGTGCCTTCAATTTTTTTTTTTTTTTAAAAAAATCATTCTATTTTAGCTTTCCTATCCAAGTCCCTACCCTGACCATTTTAGTGTAGAGAAGAGGCAGCTTAGGGCTCTTGAAGAGAATCCCAGGATTATTAAGGCTTAGATTTGGCAGTAATCAACAAAACTAGGAGAAAATCGGTATTCTTATTTTAGTCCCTACTTGGTATCATATCTTCCTTTCAGTATCACATTTCCCTTCTTCTCTGTCTTTTCTTCCATTCCTCAATGAACACTTACTATTCTTCTGTTCCCTTTGCTTTCCTTCTACTACCTAAAGTCTCATATCTATGCCCACACTCAATTCACTTTGCTTTGAAATTGCTCCTTCTTCTACTCTACTACTGCATCGAAAGAAGAAATAATTCAATAAATTATTGATGGCAAAGTATTTGACTAACATTCCATGAAAATAGACTTTTAGTCACAACTTTTAGTTTAATCTAAGGAGTAGATTTGCAAGAATAAGCTTTCAGAAACATTTAACGTATTTAAAGAGTTATTTCCCAAAATATCTCATGATGTAAGCAAAATATTTTGAGGCATGAGGACTTTTTCATACACCTTTCCTTCCACTATAAGTAAGTTCGGTCTAGTCTGGGACCATAAATGATCTTACATTTGCGCATTAAATACAAGACAACAGGCACACATCATTTCTTTGAATTTAAAAAATGACAAATTAAGTAGGAATGTCAGTTTACCTTCCCCCAGGTGTATACCTAAAATAATAATTTCCTTATTAAAAACATCAGCTTCTTTCTGCTTTTCATCCGTCATCTGTAACTGATGATTCTGTGCTGAAGGAAAATTCAGTCTCAGTCATATTGTCATCTTCACTACACTCCATTCCTCAGTCATTGGTTTTCACTGAGTTCCCAGGGTATTACTAAAACCCATAGCACTGGCTGCCAGAGAAGCCATGTTATATTATCTAAGGCTACCTAACCCTACCACGGCTTGAAATTCGCTGCTTGAAAGCTATCCATAGGAAAGAGGACTCTTTGATGGGATTGGCAGCGTCTGTACCAGGTTGCAGCCTCCCTAAGGGTGTCACACAGCCATTCTTGTTTAGGGGTTGCCACTTCACCACTGCGATTAGCATGGGGAAGAGGGTGGCCAGATGCGGGGGGAAATTTGCTGATCTGTCTCCCTTGTTCCCACTCAAGTTTCATTCAGGGAAAGTCACCTTCCTGCCTCTCACTTCACAACATCACCATCGCTCCTAATCTACCTCCAGAATAACCAACAAAAAGTCTTTGACAGCATTAGGCCCTTAGAAAATGCAGGCAGAGCCATGGACCTCAAGTTGATTCTTTATAACTTGGCTAAATCATAGGAACAACAAATTATAAAAACTTACTGCTTGCTTGAAATGGATGAGAGGCCGTGGAGAAAAACAGTGTTTTACCTGTATAACACAAGATGTGTATGAGGTAACATAAGAGACTGACAGTGTCTTCCTAACTTCACTTGGTGCCAAGAATACACATCTGGAAAGTGCAGCAAACACTCAAGAAATCATCTTGTTCTCCATATTGTGTTAGTGCATAATATAAAGTAGAATTCAGTACTGTGGATGACTCTTTTTCTTGCCATATTCTGCCTCTTGCCTCTCTGATGTGCATCCAGTATAACAGGTTACAGTTTCTCTTTGTTGCTGTTCCTTCAGGGTTTCTGTTGCTGGTTTTCGTTTTACTTGATCTCTGTATGTCACAGCTCCACGAGGCTCAGTCTTTACCCCGTGCTGTTCTCTGTATTGTAATGTCATCAATCCTATGAGTTTAAATACAACATACAGTCACGCACCATATAACAATCTTTCAGCCAGTGATGGACCCCATATACAATGGTGGCCCCATAAGATTATAATGTCATTTTTTACTGTACCTTTTTATGTTTAGATACACAAACACTTACTATTGTGTTACACTTGCCTGCAGTATTCAGAACAGTAACATGCTGTACAGGCTTGTAACCTACAAGCAACAGGCTGTACCATGTAGCCTAGGTATGCAGTAGCCTATACTGCCTAGGATTATGTAAGTATATTCTTTCTATAATGTTCACACAATGAATGTGATAGGAACATATAGGAAGTTGCCTAATGATGCATTTCTCAGAACATATCCCTGTCATTCTGTAAAGCATGACCTTATATTTTCACAATTCCTAATTTTATTTTTCCCTCAGATGCTCTCTGAGATTCCGATTAATGAACAATTGTCTACTTAAAATGTCCGACATAATTCCTCCAGACACTTCAGTCTAAATCCTTGAGATGCTTCCCTCCAACACCTTATCCTCATCATTTTCCTTATCTCATTTGTCTCTTATTTTTCCTTTCTTCACCCCTTATAGCCAATCATTCAATAAATCCTTAATTTGTCTCCCTAAATACATCTCAAATCCATCCATATTTTTGGTCTCCATGAGGGTTGGAACTTGATTATTTTGCTTAGAAAATATATTATTTTATAACATATTCCATCTGTTTACTTAATCCTTTAAAAATATATCCTTTCTTATCGAAAGAAGAATGGGGAACATAATTTGTGACACTGGCCTAATTAATAAGTATGTTGGATTAGACTAGGAAGTGGGTTGAATTCGAGTCACTTCAGATTTTTATTCTAAAAATAAACTTTCACTTACGATTTAGCCAGTTTTCCAGAGATTAAGCATCATGGAATTGGCCACCTTTCCCTACCCTTCCTGAATAATATCATATTCCTTATGTATGCATTATGAATCTTTTCATCAATAGGGAATGTAGGAGAAGTGGTATTAATTAAACAGCAGCATAAAATGAAATACAAAAAAATAAACTTTGGGAGATTATTTCTACATGTATGGATAAAAGGCTTTTTTTAAATTTTTTAAAGACAAGATCTTG